>NC_056469.1:28593336-28868154 GCF_008729295.1 Plectropomus leopardus | reverse complement strand
GTGCAGATTGTTGTTCATCCAAGTGTCTCTCTGAGGAGAAAAGTAGTATAAGTCATAAGTGACTGATCGCACATCTGACAGAAACAATACACAAAATTACACTTTAGACACTAAATCAACAACTACTTTTATCCCCCTCCGTAACCCTTTTTTAATGTTTCACATTGGTCATAAATGGTATTGTGTACACCCAATAATGTGTCTTATTTTTTCAACAGTATCAATCTTATTTATGTAAAAAGAAAAAGCCATAGCTTATAAACTTATGATACACATTTTACAAATTTGATGATTTTAAGATGTTTCTGACTTTGTTATCTTACTTTTGGATCTTAAACTGCTGTCCGACAACCTCTGGACCAGATCAGTCTTCATCTTCTCTAAAACCTTCTTCATTGTCTCCATTGACTGTTCGCCGTAGATCAGCACAATTAAGAACACTATGTCTTTCCTGTCCTTCATGTTCATCAGAAACATTTGCATGTCTGAAAAGTGTTTGTAAAAGTCAGTTTGAGTCAGGAGGGTGTACTTGAAGCCATTGTTTGTAAGTGTCAGGAGCAAATCATCACTCAAGTCAGCCATTGTTTCCAAAAGCAGCTCTATGATAGACGTCATTGTTTCCACCTGAAAAACTCAAAGGAAAAGGTATTAGGGCAAAAGTGAAATGTCTCTGTTGAAATCATTAGAAATGTTTCTGTTAATATCTCCTCAATGTCTGATCATTCAGAAATACGGACGTGGCATACAAATGATAATATTGGCCTAACTGATAACATGTACCAGTCTTTACCAACTGCCTGCATGTGCCTTTCTAAACATATACACATCCACTTATTATGATTATTTTCATTATTGGACACATATGCTGACCATTTTTGAAATAAATCAGTTAGTTATTGGGCTTACATAATGTCAGAAAATGGTATTAAGATACCCATCACAGTTTTCTTAAAGTCAAGATGACCTCTTGTTTTGACTGACCAGCAACCCAAAGATCAAAATGTATTCATATATTCAGTTTACATTAAGCATTTTCAGACCAAAAAGTTTTGGGGACTCCCTGAGAGGAGCTGCCCACTGCGGAGGTCCCTCAAGAACGACATACCTTCAAGGGCCTTTTTTTCTATTTGCATTTGCATTGCAGTCGGACCATTACAGGGATGCAAGCCATTCGACAGTTGGCAGAGGCCTAAATTTGCACACATGATAAAGGGTAAAACTGCCCTGCATGGACTTAGCCATGGCATTCCTATGGAAAGACTGGTGCCCATCTGGGTGAAAGCACTACCCTAGGCATATCGCAACATTGGTTACTGCTGACCTTCCAAAGCTCAACCAATGACATAACAGCTGTTTGTGATGTAGCTACTTTTTGATGATGTATACCTGCGCTGCACTTTGCTTTCGGAAGTGTCTGTGCTATGCAATGTGCCCTACTCAGTGGGCAGCTGAGAAAAAAAATATTATCATCTGAAGCAGCTTAAGGTAATAAGCTGAGAAGAAATGCTGTTAAAGAATTTATCTCACATTGATGAGTCAAAATCGTATTTTATTTTCCCCTTGCACATGTGCTTGATCTCACTGTTAGTCCATATTTCTGTGTTTTTTTCCTTTTTTTCTCATGAGATTTTGTTGATGTTTTGGGTTTATTGTTGTTTAGCTAACAGGCTTTAAAAATGGTGGTGACCGTGATCAACCAATCAGCGATAATCTGATTTATTTTCTAGCAATTAATTAGTAACTAGCAATTAGTAACTGATTAACTGTTCCAGCTTTAGTTTAAAGCCAGACAGATGTGACATTACTCACCTTCTGGACCAGTGCAGGCCAGTATTCATCATCAAAATGTTTCTCTAAAGAGAATGGAAATATAAATGAAAGATTGACTCAACATAGTGCTTTATAATGCAACACTGTCTGACTGTTACTTTTAAAGACCTTTAATGTAAACGATTACCTGCAAAATGAAAAATCAGTTAAATTATAACATCACAGAAATCACTAAATGTTTCACTGGATTTCTTATTTTCTTCTATGCTATGGTAAAAGCTTATACCCTGATATGTAAACTAAATAACTACAGTGCTGAAGGAAGTATTATTTTCACATCAAGAAATATTTCTTATTTTGTTGATCATGTTTTAGATGTTTTAATTTTATATAGTGCACATACCTCCCCTCATGGTACTTGCACCAAATGGATGAGCTGATGATCCTGCAGCTGCAACAAAATGACAATTTTAAGTGTAGTAATAAAAACACTGCATTTAGCCTTTATGTGTTCTTTCCCAAAGCATAACACTCAGAATCCTCAGAAAAATTCAGTTTCATATGGCAGTAGTAAGACATGGTTTCAGAAATCCCAGGGGGACTCAATGAGAAAACATTGCCATAATTTACTTTATAATAATGGCAGGGCTCAACATTAACCTCTAAAAGCACTTGTCAATTGGACGAGTAAATTTACCATTTACTTGGAGGTAGTTCTCATCACCCTGAGTTTGTTCAATTGATCATTTTTTTGACAAATTTGGTTTTAATTAAAAAGGGTATTTTCCACCATAACAGACAGCTGTGACATCCAGTCTCTGTGCTCACATTGCCCTCACGTTGCCTTCAATAGGTCGGACAGGCAAAAAACCCAGGAGATTTTAGCCTCACCTAAGCATAGCGGAGGTAAGTGTGGGGCGCGACATTCACTCTATATACTGTCTATGGTGAGCAAACACATTCTGCTTGGATCGACTCAATTAGGCCATTCTGAGTTGGATGATTCTTGGTGAAAAAAATGCACTTGTTTCATTCTCTTTGCTCTTATTTACTCACATGACCCTGACATTACCATCTTCCTCACCTCATTAAAATACTTCCTTGATTTCCCTGATCACCAGCCGGACTGTCGTTGTGCATCTTTGCACGTTTATCACTTTCCAGTAGTCATCTAGTGCTACCGCAGTTTCTGTGTTAACCGTCTTCTCTGGTTTGGGATTTTCTGCCTTTTCCTCGCCTGGAATTGTTTGCTGTTTTCTGGCAGGATATCTGTGTATGACTGTCTGGTTCTCAAGTTATGACTTTGCTTTTTTACTTGAGCTAATGTATTCTGTCTGCCTTTGCTTTGAGTCCTTGACCTGCCCAGAAACATCACAGTCTGACTCTGCAGAGGAAGGTGCTGTCTGTTCAACCCATCAGTCTCAGAGAAAACAAGAAGACAATAACCAGCCTGATCAGCAGGGTCTGGGAGCTTCATGTCATACAAGACACTATTCAAGCTGCCATGATGGGCCAAAATTTAGGATACCAATACTACATCCCCACCTATGTGCTTCCTTTTCCAGGAAGTTGTCTCAGGCTGAGAGAAACTGCGCCATAGGCAATCTGGCTCCCAAGCTGATGCTGGAGGAATGGAGGGACTGGTTGGACAGGGTCAAAGTGCCATCTCTGGCATGAAGCAATCACAGACATATGGAAACATCTGGACTGCCATGAGTTCTCAACAAGCCAGGCAGGTGTTAATTTTCAACCATTTTAAATTTACCTTGTCTCATCACCCTGGCTCTTGCAATGTCAAGCTGGATTCCCTTTCCTGTCAATTTGAGCAAGATGATACCCCAAGGACCCACTCGACCTCCTACCTGTGTTGTGGTGGTCTGACCACCACACTACAGGACACACCCACTTCACTACATCAAACACCAATGTCAGCACATCTCCACATCATTACACAATACGTCAACTTCACTACATGACACCTCCCCCTGAGGTCTTCTCCTAACCTTAGCTACTGCATGTTCTTCCTTCTTTCTTGTCTGTGCTGTAGCTGCAGATGGATGCTTGGCTGGAGGGGATGCAGCTACCTGATGGCTGCCCTACAAACTACCTTTTAGTCCCGGTCACCCTGCGCTCACAGGTGCTGCAGTTGGGGTGCACCTCCACTCTGAGCTGTCACCCTGGCATGCACCAGGGTGTGTATTCATTATTACAGATTCATATGTCAGTTTTCTTCTCTTACCTTTGTGTCCTGAGCTGGTCTGTGACAGCTTCTGCACCATATCAGTCCTCTTAATGCCCATTAAAAGCTCCTTGGCCACTTTCACAGCATGTTGACCGCACATCTCCATCATTAAATCCAACAACGTCATAGTGCTTGCCCTCATTAGCCGTCTCCATGAGATTAGTGGAAGGCTCATCTTGAAGAACGTGAACTGCAGAGACCACCTGAACTCCTCATCACTCAAATACCCGAGGGTTTCCAAAAGCAGCTCTTTAACGGCCCTCATTGTTGCCACCTGTAAAATTACAATTATGTGTTTATAGAGAAAATGTGTCTTCTAACTTCTGACCAATGTTGTTATTTTAGACATGTATGTTTTAAGATGCATTTTTCCAGATTACCTTAGCTATTGATATGTTTGGTAATTATTTGTTGTTCAGAGCAGAAGGTGATTCCTTTTTCCCTTACTCTTTACTAACTGTAATCTCATTGTTTTACTTTATTTCCAGGATGTGAATTACAGAAGCACAATGCATTCAATTAAAAAAAAAAAACAAAAAAACACTTAATCTTGTCATTATAAGATCTTGTAACTATGAGATCCTGATCTTCTAATTATGAGAACGTTAAGCTTAGTTTCGAGTTGGATATTCAACAGACTTTCACTCAGGAACCAGCAGAGTCATCTTTACTGTTTCACTCTGTCTTGGCAGAAGAACGGTTAAATCACCTCCTAGATCCTTGCGTTTAACCACTAGAGGCTGATTTAGGGACAATTAGTAGTTTATCGTTTACTTGATGCAATAATTCTTTTTTTTTCTTTCAAAAAAGCTACTATGCCACGCGACTCAATGACTCCAAACCAATCTCGTATTTGGGAGATAGAGTGTCAATTTTCTTTATTCAGTGAACACAATGCGCTTCCGTACTAACTCTTTCACTGTGTTGCCATGAACTGAAACGAGCCGCCCAATCTGAGCTGTCAAGCTGTTCTTTTCTAAATCATGATTAAGTACAGATTTTCCAGTTAACTGCCATCAATTGCATTTTTTGTTTTGAACTCTATTATTTTGAATTACAAAACTGTTTTGAAGTCCATATTGACAAGGTAAAGCAATTCTTGATTAGGAATCAAATGACAGCAAAAAACTGCATGGGACTAACAAAGTGGGCATGTCTGTAAAGGGGAGACTCACGGGTACCCACATAATCCACTTTCACTCAAACATCTGGAGTTCAGAGGTCAAGGGACCCCTGTGAAATGGCCATACAGTATCATCACTGTAGTTCGAAAACTCAGCTCTGTACTTAAAGACAGGAATGTTGGCCAGCAATTACCGTGATTGAAAAAACTAAACTTGTTAATTACAGGCTTATTGTTGATAGGCCTAATATTTTCTCATTTTCATGCAAACTTTGTTTAAATCTTTGAAAAGCAGTTTACAATACAATGACTTGACAGTAGGAATATTATTGATCTCAAATTGATGTGTTCATTTCTGTGATAAATATCCAATTTAAATCGCGAGTAGGTTTTAATTTATCATTAATGATATTGTTATGAATTTAAACCTGCATCTTACTAAATAAAAGCTGTACTCTGCATGGTCAGACAAACATGACATCACTCACTTTGTGGATGAGTGCAGGCAGGTGTTCATCAGAGCGTTTTTCTGAGGAGAGAGACAAGAAAAAAAAATCAGTGACTGATGTTAGCAATAATGCTATGTAAAAAAAAAAACAACACGGAGGCGAACACAGAGTAACACTCAAAAACGATTTATCAGGTATTTAGCCTCATCTCCTGATACAGTATATATTTTCACTTCATATTAATCATGAAATATACTTTGTACACCAGATGATGTTCTTTTTCTCTATATTATAAAATATATCATTTACAAAAAGAAGAAGACGTATATATGTATATAAACTTTTGGAATACATATTAAGATGTTTTTGCTTTATTGTCTTACTTTTGGGTTTTGAGCTGCTGTCTGATAACCTCTGCACCAGATCAGTCCTCTTCATCTTCTCTAATAACTTCTTGGTCGTCTCCACAGAACGTCGGCCGTCATCCAGCACCATTAAAAACACTGTGTCCTGCATGTCTCTTATCATGAGCAGACGCCATGCTCCATACGCCATACTTGAGTAATGTCTGCATCCGCCTGTTTGTCTTTGGAGGGACACTTTGAATTCCTCAAGCTCTTTGTCGCTCAAATCAGACAGTGTTTCCAGAAGCAGCTCTATGGCAGATGCCAGCGTTGCCACCTGGTAAATTCAAAGAAAAATGTTCATGGGCAAAAATGCAATTTGAGAACAGATTTTTTTTGTTCACCTTTCATCAAGGTCTGTGTTTTAGAAAAGTGGGTTTGGTTAGGATTGCCATGAGGATTGCAGGCACAACCAGATGAAACTTCTCCCAGTTAGAAGTCCATCAGTGTTCATTTTTCAGAGTCTCTCTCAGGTCTCCTCCTCATAAAAAAAAACCCAAAACAAAACAAAACAAACAAAAAAACCCAAACACAGAAACAACAATCTAAACCACAATTAACAATGAATAAAGCAGTTTCAGGTTAAAAAAAAGGTTCCTCTCCAAGACAAATTGATCAGTTGACTTAAACTGGCAAAACACTAAATAAAGCAAAAAGGTTCATTTTTGCCTACCTGATAAATGTTATATAGCTGTTAAGGTAGGAAAAGCATCACTAGCCATAAAAAAGAACAGCTATATAATTGAATAAGGCAATTTCACATAACAAATCAATGTTTTAGATGGATGGTCTCGATAGTCTTTAATAGCCATTATTAAAATGTAAAAACACAAATGGCCCTATCTAGAGCCAGTGTTTACTTTTTCCATTCTCGGCCACCATAGAAACACAGTAGTGAACATGCGTTCTCCATAAATGAGAACCCGCTCCTCGTGTAGATAAAAACAACTAATTCTAAGGTAACTAAAACACTGGTTCTTGTTTCAACAAATAAACTATACTAATTATTTTATTTCCTTTTTGCCAATATTTCCCCCTAGATGCTATCACTGGATCTTCAAGACCTTATATATATATATATATATACATTTGTGTAATGTTTAAGATGGAGATAATTTTAGTTATAAAAGCTGTATGGTGTAAAGTGATGTGACATTACTCACCCTCTGGATTAATGGAGACTCCTGTTCATCCACAGTGTGTTTCTCTGAGTGGAAAAGAAATAGAAAAAAAGGAATATTTTTGAACATTTATAATACAAGTTACTTCATCCAAAATGAATGTAGACCTACTTAAAGATTTTCTAAACATGTTTAAATTTATTGGTTATTACGATAAACACAAACTTAAAACATTTTTAACACAGCTGACATACTTTCCTATGTTAACATGATAAAATAATTCTTCTTCTTTGCCATACCTTTGGTTCTTAAACTGGTGTCTGATAATCTCTGTACAAGACCGGTCATGTTCATCTTTTGTAAAATCTCTTTGGCCACCTTCACACATATTTTACTGTATGTCTCCACCATCAGCTTCACTGTGTCTTGAATGTTTGCCACTTTAAGTTGACTCCACGCGGTGGTTGGCGAATCTTTGTGCATTTTGAGGAAAAACTTGAATTTTTCAAACTCTTCTGAACTCAAATGATTCAGTGTTTCAGAAAGCACCTTTTTAACTGTCATTGTTTCTACCTGAAAAAATAAAAGGACATATCATATTATCTGTGCAAGATGGGATGTATGTTGTGCATGTGAACTACTGCCATGATTAGAAATCAGTCTCTTTGCATTTCAATGAAGGAATACTGCACCCACAAAATAATCGTTTATATATCATTTGATTATGGCGTGTTAACTTGACTTCATTTTGTCAATCAACAAAATTTACAGACACACAATGATTATATATTAAAAAACAAAGTGAATTATCACCTCACGGTTATTTGCCTCCATGAACCAGTCAAGTTGCAGTAATAGTTAAAATGCATGTCTGTCAAGAGACTCATGTGGCCTTGAGTAGACAAATACAAATATTCAAATACGGAATTTACTGCAAGGACGTTAGATTTTCTAAAACATGGCCACTTCACATGCATATTCCCCCTCAAGCAGCACAAACGATCTATACAGCCAGCACCCAACTTTAGTGTCACCAATGTAGTATCCTACCAGATGTCTCCCCTTCTGGTCTGTATATATATGTGTGTGTGTGTGTGTGTGTGTGTGTGTGTCATGACTTCAGGATTTTATTCTATTACACTATTACACAAATAAAATAATTATAAAAAAGGCACAACCTACAATATGAACAATTTACTACATAAAATAAAGATTTACTCACTGTATCCATGATGCTACACTGTTTCTTGAGGTCACTGATTAGATGTGGACAACATTTATTCAAGATTTGGTAAAAGATCTCTTTTCCTTTTACTCCACTGGATTCCAAAGGCCCTCTAAAGAGAGCCCTCATCTTGTCCTGAGGGTCCGGGATAGATCTGATGTTATTATAACTTTCTTTATTGATAACATCATTTGAGAGGAGTGCATCCAGAATTGGTGTAACGTTTGTTACTCTCCGGATTAGTTCAACTCGATGTTCATCCACAAAGTGTTCTGAGGAAAGGGGGATAGAACATGAGTCAACGTTGTTTGGAGATAACATGCTTTGTGATACATTTCATAAGAAGTGGGACAAACTAAAATGCATCAAATACAAAACCAGAATATTTACATCTTAGATTTTCTAAAAAAATGACTTGAGGTTGTGTAAGAATAATTTGATTGGTGGATGTATCAGTCTTTTTTAAAGTATTGCAAATATTATAGTGGATCTCAGAAAGAAAACTCACTATTGTTAGCTAAAAGAAATTTTAAACGAAAAGAATGCAACTCCCACAATAGTGTTTTATAGAAGGAAAGTAAAACATGATTATTTTGAGGCAAACAATAATTCTGACAAAGGCACAGCAGTTTTAGATGAAATTTTGTAAAGATTTTAAATTTCCTTTTGCATTATTTGGTTTAAATTTGGTGGCAGTACTTGAATGATTAAACCCCCCTGTGTGAGAAAGACTTGTTTAAAATATCCCTCCATGGTTTAATTATGTCGAAAATGAAAAAATAAGTTTTCCGGTGATATTTTGTGTTTATGTTTGGCTTGTTGTAAACAACCTGAACTCTGTGAGGAACAGGCATTTAGTGAGACATACATCATACCTGTGCTGCTAATTCCTGCCATTTTTTCATCAGTTGCTGCTGCTGAGGATCAAGTAGCTGTAAAAATATAAGTTAAAAAAAAAAAGAATTAAAAATAATAAGAATAAGGTAACCCCTGTTTTTCCACAAAAATGTATATGGTAAATGTTTTTCTTTAACAATAAAGGAGCCGAGAAAGCAAGAAAACCAATCACTAGAACAGGTAAACAGCACACAGTGTGAGGCACACACCAAGACAAATCAGTCTAAAAATGTCTATCAATGAATGTGTTTGTCATAAATAGACTACAAAGGCAATTGCAGCAATAAACAAGCTACATGGGAAGTACATGGCACATAATGAGCTTCTGATAAACAGTTTTAATCCACCATAGAGGTGTATACACACACACACACACACACACACACACACACACACACACTTCATTGCAGGTCGTCGATGCTGATTCCTGTGAGCTATTCTATCTTGCAATAAATTGTCTTGCATCTGATTATAACTTTAACGAGCAACCGACGTTAGAAAACTGTTCGTTACAGCATTGTTAGCGGTTAACCGTTTCCACGCGGAGCTCAACAGGAAGTTAAAACCATGAAAGCGAAAGTAAGAATTTAATTAAATTTCACAAACCGTTTTAAAGCAGCTTGTGTCTCCAGCTGCAGCTTCAGTGTTTATGATCGCGGCAAATCATCTCTGGATGGTTGAAGGGCTTGGCTCGAGGTCTGCTCCCCTCCCGAAGTGCCTCCCTCCCGGTGAGAGCCGTTGCCCGCGCTGCCCTCCCCTCCTCTCCGCTCCTCTCCTCTCCGTTTCCGCTCCGTCTCCTCGGCGGTCGGGGTCGACAGAGGGCGGTAAAACGACAGCTGTGGAGAAAAGCGACAGGAAACAGCAGAAAAAGAAGAAGGTCCAGATGACAACAAACAACAAGCTAAACGGAGAGGTGAGCCGCCTTCCTCCAACAGTCCTCTCTGTCCCTCCGTGGCTCCGAGTTGAAGGTCATAACGTTAACTTACATTCATTAAATTACCGTAAACACGCTCGTTTCGTCCCGTTTTAAGTGTCCGTTAGCGTTAAACGAACCCGTTTAGTCGTTTCGTTTCCTAGCTAACGTTAACGTCGGTGAATCAGCCTTCAGCTTTAACCTCCATATTTCTGTCAGTTATTGATGACCAGCGTGCAGTCTCGCGCCTGACCGTTAAAGGGTGAACAATTCAATTCAAAACTTTATTGAAGACGCAGCTCAAAGACAGGCCCACAGGTGAAACACTCCTCGAGACAGACAGGTAACGGTGACAGTAACGTCATCTGTAGTGTTAGAAGTATTCATATCCTTTAAGTAGGTAAAAGTACTAATACCACCCTGTAAAAATACTTTGTTACAAGTAAAAGTCTTACATTTAAAATAGTACTTAAGTAAAAGTAAGCATAATGACAAAAATGTACATAAAGTATGAAAAAGAAAAGTACCCAGTGTAGAAAAAACAATAAATCATTAGGTGGGAAAAACACCCAAATAACTCATAACAATAGAAAAAAATTAGAATAATATAACCAAAAAGTCCAAATTAAAAAACCCTCAAAATTAGTCAGAAGAAAAATAGAGAAAACACCCCAAAACTCAAATTTATTAAAAATAAATAAATAAATAAGACCCCCCCCACACACACACACAAAACTCAAAATTATAAATAATACCCCCAACTCAAAATAATTTTTAAAAATTGAAAAAAATAACCGTTTGTTTATCAAAGGCTAATGAATTGTCTGTGAATCAGCTGCAGTCTGTTTGTACAAATGCTTTAATAATTCAATTCATGCAAAACATCATGTTATCATATTTTATAGTTTTCTTATGCAAAAAATCTTAATTTATAAAGTAAAGAAGTTTTAAGATAGACATAGTGAAGTAAATACATTTCCCCTTTGAAATGTGATGTAGTGACAGTATAAAGTTGCATGGAAAGAAAATACTCCAGCAAAGTACAACTAGGTATACCTTAAATTCATACTTAAGTACAGTACTTGAGTAAATGTACTTAGTTACATTCCACCACTGAAATCATTATGTATTGAGTTTCAGCTTTGTTATGGACCTCTCATGACATTTTGACAACTCTGTGATCTTATTTTTTATATGTATAAAAAAGTCTGAATAAACTCAATGTGTTTTTATTATAGTATCTGTCTGTTAGCACCACTAAAATAAAAGTAAAAACTAAGAGCAGAGTAATAAATATACACGATGAGCAGTAATATATTGAATGAATATACAATGTTAAATAAACTGTAGGAGATAAATATGAATGTATGTAATGAACAGGCTATATACAGTATGATCACATGTAACATGTAAAATAAATAGTGTAGGTATAAGTATTAAAGTAAGTACTTATACCTGCACTTTAATCTATATATAATGATGGTTTAAGTGGAAGAATTACTTAAAGTAAGAAATTACAGACAGAATCAACAACTGGATGTATTATATGAGTTTGGTTTATTCTCTGTTTATCTGATGAACAGTACTGACAGTGGCATGATATGGACAGCATGAACAATTCTATCAAATCTAAACAATAATAATAATTAATTTTTGTTTTGTTTTGTTTTCAGTAATCTGAAAACCATACTTGGGTAAATGTGCAAAAATCTTAACAGAAAATGACATCAGTAGAAGTTAAAGTTGCCTATTAAATTATTACTTGAGTAAAAGTCTATAGTATCAAATATCTGCTGTACATAAGTATCAAAAGTAATTTTATGATAGTATGGAAAAAGTCATATTTGACATTATTTACAATTTGAGGTGTCCTGTCAACAGTTTCACATCGTCTCTTTTAGAACAGTGCTCTGTGAGGAAAATGCTTTTTATTTTTTGACTGCAGGGAATTTTTATTTTTTCACTTAAAAACTGTGAGTGGCCTCTGGAAAGAACTGGAGAAACCATTTGAGCGACATCATGACGACATACAACCTCACAGAGTCAGTCACATGAGACTGTATACTTCACTTTTGGAAAGAAGGTTTTGTATTTTCTTAAAATCTTCTGATTGTGATCTGGTGTCACTGATTGTTTAAACGTCCTCTCTCCTCAGAGAAACTCTGGATGAACATCTGTCTGCACTGATCCAGGAAGTGAGCAGAGACACATCTGTCTGACTCTCAGCGCTCAATACTAATATGCTACAATTTGTTTGTTTTCTTGAGGATATATTGCACACAGTTTTTTGATATATTTTTGATTTCTATTTTTACCGTTTTATTACATTTAATTTTAAAATCATATTTATATGTATTTTTGTATTCCATATATATATTTTCTCTTTTTTCATGTCTTACATAAGGCACTTTAAGTTGCCTAACAATTGCTGTTTACAAATGTATCTTTTATATGAATTTATTGTGTCCTACAAAATCATCAGATTGCAACAATTATGGCTGTTAACTTTTTACTTGTGGACGATCAATCAAAATGTTTTCTATTTTAAAATAAATTTCATCTGATTATTATGTGTAGTTCTTGGCTTTCGAGTCAAATGAAGTTGCTTAAATTCTGTTTCATGACAGATTAGTATTTTAATGCAAATATGTAGAAAAGAGGATTATTTTTGACCTAATTGTTTACCTTAATTGGACTTTTAATTTTTCTTGTTTTATGGTTTACTTATAACATATATTAACTTAATTTTTAGACCTTTCTTGTACCTTCAGTGTGTGGGTTTTTTGGTGTTTTGTATTGTTTGTTTTGAGTTGTATATTTAGATTTTGTATTTTACTCATGTTACTTATGTTGCTGCCTGTTGTGGCCAAGACATCCTTGAAAAATATAAATAAAATTTTGTTCTTAAAGGTTAAATAAAATAAAATAAAATAAATTATCAAGAGTATCCAAAGTGAAATCTGCACATTTTTTGATCAACCAACTGAACAAAAAAAAAAAATTATAAAATAAATTATAAGGAAAAGAAGCCTGATTATCGGAATGGTTGCCAATTAGCTTTTACTCGATCAACTCATTGATTAATCAGCTAATTGTTTCATCTTTAACTTGATATTTAACATATTATCATGAACAATATACACTGAACAAAACATGCAACATGCAACTTGTTTTGCTGCCTCTTTTAGAATTTATGCACTCAACAGATATTTGAATGCATAAAAAAGTGATTTTTTAAAAGAATTTTGTTCGCGAGTTTATTTAAATTTAAATTTGTGAGCGCTTCTCCTTTCCCAAGTTAATCCATCCACCTGACAGGTGCGGCATATCAACATGTTGATTAATTAAGCAGCGTCATTACTACACGGCACGTGACTTGTCGAGACAGGTGTCAATCACGCTGCCACCTCCCTCCACAGCTCTCACGGGCCAATGGCAGCTTCACAGCAGGTTTGAGTATCCTCACAAAAAGAAAAAAAACACTAAAAACACCAAAACAAACCGTACAGGTGCATGGATGCGAGAAAAGGGGAGCAGGTGACGTTACCACCTGAATGTTTTTCTTGTGTCATCGTTGCTGTCGGATGTAATTAAATATAGTCGATTTTATTTTTTTGCATTTTTTTGGAAGTGAGAGAGAAAGTAACGTAGAGTTCTTGCAGCTGAGCACGTTTCATGACTGCAAAGAGCTGGACATCCGTTTAACCTCACAAAACGCTGCGTGCACACCTGACAGGTAAGCTTCATTTGCGCTCTACTCGTGTCTGTTTGTCACACACAGTGGTGCTATATAACCAAGTACATGTACTCAAGTTCTGTACTAAAGTATTAATTGGTGGTACTTGCTCTTGAATATTTTCTTTTCGTGCTATTTTATACTTTTACTGTATTACATGTCTGAGGCAAATATAGCACACTTTACTTCAATACATTTAGCTGACAGCTTTAGTTACTTTACAAATGAGGGGTTTGGCTTAAAAAATAAGGGTATAAAAATCTGATGTTTTGTTATAAATTCAATTAATGTACTTGTAGTTTATAGCTTATAATTATAGCTGCAACAACTATCAGTCGATTCACCGAAAATCAATTGGCAACTATTCTGATAAACATTCAAGACTTTTTGTAATTTTTTATTATATGGAATTTTTGAAGTATGTAATGAATTTATTTTGAATTCTTTTTTTTTTTTTTTAAATTGTTTTGGGTGTTTTTTTCTATGCCTATTTAAATTAATTTTGAGTTTTCAGGTGTTTTATTTCTGTTTTTTTTTTAGTTTTTGAAGTTTTGGTGGGTTTTTTTCTTTTTTATTGTTTTGAATTTTTTGGGTGTTGAATGTAAGACTCTTTCATGCAACAAAGTATTTTCATAGGGTACTTAGTACTTAAGTAAAGGATCTAAATACTTCTTCCATCACTGGCTGTATATGTTTGACTCAGAATTGCATACGACAAAGTGGTATATAGAGATTTGCACTGGTTTTATTTACTTTGAAGAGCTTAAACTGTATTATTTTGGGGGGGAAAAGCTGTGTGCTGGCATCACTCTGCTGTACAGAATTCTGATCCAGGTTATTGACGTTATTATGAACTGAACTATTATAAATTTGAGCTGTGAATACTTTGGCACATAATTGTTGCACTATTTGCGCTATGTGTAATCCATACTGATGTTTGTTGTTGTTTGTTATATGTGTTTGGCATATTGGCCTTTGTGTGTTGTTGCTGGTATGGTTCATTGCAAACAGAGGGGCAGCAGAATAATTTTTTCCTCGAGCAGCAAAAGTGTTGGTGCCGGCTCTGGGTGCTCTTTGGGATGGTCTCAATAAAAGGCTGCTCTATAATCCATGCGTTTGTTGGCAGCTGGATATTACATGAGGTCCCTCGGTAAAACGAGACCTGTGCGAATAGGGCTTTAGTCACAAGGGCCTCCTGAGGAAGCTCTGGCCCACTGTGCTGAGAGTCTAGCTCCGCTCCTGCTCAACTCAACTTTGTTTATTTGTGCATTTGTCCTGGTTTTGCAGCAAGGCATAAAAAGGACGTATATATACAGTACAAGACCATGATAATATTAACCGACAGTGTAAAGTAATTACTGACTATGTTGTGAGTATTTAGAGACCAAAGCGTCACAGCCAAAGTCAGATACACCACAACAACGTCACCGTCATCCACATCGTGCTTATTTCTCTATTTAATTCGATGCCGTTTTCGGACGGTTGATATAAAGCAGGTGCTGCTATATAGTGATGTGCGTTCATGTGTGAGTCATGAAGCGTTATGAATGCCCTCATGATAATCTGACTCAAAAACCAGGAACCACGTTATAATTAAAAGAATTGTATTTTAAAATAGAAAATATTCTGAATGAAATGTTAACAGCCAAAATTGTTGCAAACTGATGATTTCAAAGAGCACAATAATTTCATATAAAAAGACACATTTGTAAACAGAACCTTTCAAAAACAAGGCAATTAAAAGTGCTTTATGTACCACATGAAAAAGATTTTAAAAAATATTCATAGGAAATATGATAATACATATAATATGATTTCATGATAAAACATAAAAAAGAGAGTGATCATATGAATAAAAATATAAATAAGCTCCTCCAGATCTCACTCATGTTTACATTCTTCTTTGATTAAGTATTTAAACGATTTTTGGTGGTATGGTTTTTTAAAGACATTTTTTTTTCATTTTCACATGTTTTATGAAATACTGTTACGATTTTGCATTTCTTAAACATCACTGAAGAAAAAGATGATTCCTTTTATCCCCGTTGTTCCGATAAATTCTGTAAACTGTTTGATAAATGTATTTCTGCACTCTGTGCTGCTAGAAAAGAAAATCAGCTGAAATAAGCCACCTGATCTGTTGCTATGAGGAAATCACAGACTTCATCCTGAAAAAAATTTTCATTTTACACTTTGTTTTAGAAACTAGTAAACTTCAGTTTGACTGACATGAATAGAAAACTCGTATTTCCTCTCGTGTTCCTCGATGGTGGAGATCACTGCATCGTTCGTTACATTATTGAAAACGCTGCGGCTGCAGAGATGAACCTGTGACGGGTTTATGAACAACATTTTGGTTTGTGTCATAATTTATCAGTTCAGGGTGAAGATGATTTTCAGCCAGCACAGAGAGAGTCGTCGAGTCTACGGCTGCACTTTGAAAGTCGGCGGCTCGGATCATCAGTCAGATTTTTCTGTCAAGTTTACTTCTGGGGATGTTTTGATACCTATAATTTGCTGCAGTGAGAGAGAGCTTCGCGTTCCTAATACTCTGCAGCTGCAGACATGCAGGAAGCAGCACAGAGAGAGAGATGCTGAATTTACAGCTCACAGCGAGTTAATACGATACAGTCTCCGCTTTTTGTTGACATCTAATGTTGATGCCGCTGTCACACCAGACGTCCCGCTGAGATTCATGTGGCGTAATGCTGAGTCGGCCGCAGCGCTGAGAGTCAGACAGATGTGTCTCTGCTCACTTCCTGGATCAGTGCAGACAGATGTTCATCCAGAGTTTCTCTGAGGAGAGAGGACGTTTAAACAGTCAGCAACATCAGATCACAATCAGAAGATCTTAAGAAAATACAAAACCTTCTTTCCAAAAAAGTGAAGTCTCCAGTCTCGTGTGACTGACTCTGTGAGGCTGTATGTCGTCATGACGATTTCATGTTTACAGTGTTTACTATCATAGTTCAACGTTTGATAATCAGCCTCAAACATTAGTCATCAGTTTTTAAAGTTTTAAGGAATTTGGAGACCACCAGGAACGCCGCTCAAACTTTTTTCCAGTTTCTCCCAGAGGCCACTCGCCGTATTTAAGTAAACCCGTCAGAGGTTTAATCCGATGATCACTCATCAACATGACGACATTTGTGCTGATTCACTGTTTGTAGTTCACACAGTAGCTGTGTTTGAAACCGTCCCGTCATTCACTCACTCACTGTTCACTATGTAGTGTGTATTAAAAAGTGCACTATACAGGGAACAACCAAACGAGATTTCGGACACTAGGCTGGAGTTTTTTTTCCCGGTAATACACGACCGCATTGCATTGTGGTAGACGGGAGTTGAATGTAGATTGAATGTACACTCAAATTTGCTGTGCATTGTGGGCATGTTATAGCGCGCTGTATAGTGAATGAAATTAACAGGAGAGAATTTGGACACCACTACGAAACGGCGAACACGCTGTATAGGTCACTATGTCCGTGATAGGGGACGGTTTCGGACACAGCTGGTGACTCATACAGTTAAAAAAAGACTTTAAAACCACAGAGTGATTTCTGTGTTACATGTTATTGTGGTTTGGGCACCTACCTCCCTCTGTGGTAAACACATCAGACGCTCAGGACGATGATCCTGCAGCTGCAACACACGTGATGAGAAGTTAAAAACCGGGGTAAAAGCAGCCAAAATGTTTGTTTTGTGTCTAATAAATCAGAACATGTAGGCACATAGATTAAGTCTTTTTCTCTGCCTTCATCAACAGTTTCTGTTAAAGGGATAGTTTGGATTGTATGAAGTACTCCTCTGTAGTCGGTGTATTTCATTCAGCACGTCCCAGGTTTGGAGAAGCAGACACGTTCTGTCAAATCTTAATCATCACATGTAGTATCTTAATCTGTGTGCCTGTGATAAACACGTATCTTTACTTCATGCACAGACAACATCTTTAACCAAGTGACTATAGCTAACATTACTTTCACCCATGATAACTCACCTGCATAACACAATGATGTACTGAAATAAATTCAAAAGCTACGTGATCGTCAAAATGTATTTTCAATGAACAGAAAACCTGCACACAAAGCTTTTGATTTACAGTTTAGGCATAATATGGTGCCACCGAATGTGCCGCTACTGTGGGTTTTGTTGTCCCACAACTTACCTTCTGATCCCGCGCTGTAGTCTGACAACATCTGCACAAGATCATTCCTGCCGATTTCCTCTAAAATCTCTTTGGCCACCTCCACAGAGTTTTGGGTGTAGGTCTGCAGCATCAGCTTGACGATGTCTATCCTATCACTGTTCTCCAGCTGGCTCTCTGCAATGTATGGGAGGTGCCACTTGAACTCTTTGAACTCTTCTGTTTTCAAGTCTTTCAGCATTTTCAAAAGAAGCCCTTTCCCTCCATCCGCTGTGATTGCTGCTTTCTGACAAGTGAAAAAACAGAGGATATGGTTTTAATGTAAAGACTATAAAAAGCTCACTGACTGCAGCATCAGCAGTTTGAGAACCATCCAGTTCAAATCACGAGTTTCGTTTTTATTGGATGATTTTGCATCTCACTGAACGAAAACTGTGCTGAGTGACGTCAGACTGACGTGTGTCTGCACACCGGGGAACTCCCTTAAAGGATTTTATTCTGCGAAAACAAGCGAAGTTTCGAGCTAAAACACGCTCTTCCTCAGACTCGTCAGTTTTCTAGTGAGTCGCCATCTTAAATACACGTCAACAATCACGCGACTCAAAAAACAGCTGAGGTCACTCAATCATCGGTGAGGGAGTAAATACAAATATATAAATCACATAAAAAGTAGTGAGAATAAATAGTATATATAGTGTGTAAAAAGAAAAAAGAAAAAACATATTCAGTGAAGCATAAACTCATCTGCATCACACAAGTGTGTGTGCAGATACATAACATTTGTATCATACAGACTAAATGCAAAACATTTTTTAGATTTGACAATCAATATGAAGATCTCTTCAGTGTCAGACGGACGTCAGCTTACTCACCTGCTGTTGATCCAGAGAGCGTTTCTCTGAGGAAAAAGGAAAGAAAATATGTTGCATGAGTGACTGATTTAAAATCTGTCTGTAAATATAACGTGACTCTTTTAATTCATAAACCCTACGCAGAGTTTTAGCGCATAATAACCAAAGTCACTGATCATTTTAGCAGCACCTTTTAATTCTGTGTGTAACTTGATGAAAGGCCAAAATTAAATTTGTCAGGTTTGTTTGTTTGTTTTTTTTCTGGTCTTTGTTTGTAGTCAAAGATATTTTGTGAGTGAAAAACCTCCACTCTCTGACAATCAAAGTGTAACTCCAACAACTCCAGCAGTGATGCGTCTTCACTCTGCGTCACGTCGACTTCGGGAGTCATAACGAATCGACTGCTCCTCTTCATCACTAACCCCTGTCACACCGCCCGTCCAAAGTAGGAATTTCCCCCCGTTGTTCCGCCTCGCTGTTCTGTACAATCGCACTGTGGCGGGGGAGAGCTGTCACAGGTTGAAGGTGGCAACTGAGGTCATAACAACGCTAAAATGACCTCTGTAAAAGCTGGGCGGCAGGTGGGACAGGATCATGGGTGGCACACTAGTTATGTTTTGACAACAAGTTAATGTC
Organism: Plectropomus leopardus; assembly: GCF_008729295.1. NCBI lineage: Eukaryota > Metazoa > Chordata > Actinopteri > Perciformes > Serranidae > Plectropomus > Plectropomus leopardus. Next base: position 28,848,643 of record NC_056469.1, on the reverse strand, counting down.
TTTGCACAATGAGTGCATTTTTTTTTCATACGCGCACAGAAATCTTGCACTGAGAACAATGCATTTTTTTTTATTTGAAAATTCACAACATGAAACAAAATTAAAGGATACATTCCCTCCCATGCTTGCCTCCACATGAGGCACCTCCCCAGCTGTCACCTCTTACTCCTCACGCCTCACAGTTGGTAACACAGAAACATGAAGCGGCTGAGCTGGTCTCCCTTGAGGTGTATTATGCTCTGTTTATATGCGTCTTATCTTGAGATCAGAGGTTAAGGGATGGTTAGGCCTTGGGGTCTGATGTCTGCAGTACTGACATCAGGCTTAAATTACAGGGAATGTGTCCCCTTGGGGTTTTTGTGGTTGAACACAATAGGTGAAGGAATGTTTACTGATGAATGTATAGATGCTTGTACCTATATAAGACACATGCATGAGCTGTAAGACAGAGAGATACACATTGGTCCCGAATCTTCTCCCAGGCAGACCACGGTGCCTGGTGGATGCTGAACTTTGTTGTAATAAATTGATTCTTATGCAACCAAGTCAGTGTCAGCGGAGGTTTCTACATCGTCTACACATCATTGCTACTTAAGAAACAACGACACCCTCTCTGTTTTTGTGCGCTCCACATCCTCCTCCAAATCGTCCACCTGATTATCATCTCACCTGCTGAAAGTCTGAGTTATGTAATGATACAGCGTAACCCATTTCTCTGTCTTGGTGCAGACTTGTCCTGCCGCCACATTTTCTTGGTCAAACAACTCTCTAAAGGCTTTTTGATTGATGATAAAAACGCAGAAAATCAAACCTGTTCCGAAAAAACTTTAACGACAAAAGAAAGTTTTGAAGTCAGTGTGCAAACTTCAGTGACGTAACGTGAGGGTGTATTTATTTTTAGATATGTGACGGTTTTGGATAAAAAAACAAACACCATGTGACATTTAGAAAGCAGCTGATAGCAATTAGCAGCTGATTCAAAGACAAACAATACTGGAAAAACAATGAGGTCTGAGAGCACCTTTTCCTCCGAGGATAAAATAAGCTGCCGGATCACAGGGATGGTAAATGATTGTTATGGTCATGTTGTGACACTGCCCGCTGCCCGGGCGTATGTTATATGTCACACAAGAGGTCAACATGTTACTCATCACACCTGTCATGCCTCTTTTGCTTCAGCGATGCTGGTATGCTGTGTAAAAATCACACACCGGAGCAGCATGTTGTTGTTGTTGTTGTTTGCTTCTGTGTAAAAATTCAAAGGCGGCATAAAAAAGGACTTAACAGGACTGTAACAGCCCTATAAGTGTGATTTCAGTGTAAAAGGGCTTCTGACACAGAAATCAAAAGCTGCTCATATAAATACAGATCGTCTCTCAGAAACTCTTTTTGTTAATTAATTTATCCTCGACTTGCTCTTCCTGGTTTTTAACTAAACTTTTTCCCTCTTAACCTGCCTGTTATTGAATCACTCTGTGGATTAATGTCTGAAAAGAGCAAATTTTCTGTCATTTCAGATGAGCTTTTAAGATGAACTAAGTCATATTGTTTGGTCTTTAAACTTAGATGGTAAAACTGAAAATACCAGGCTACAGTTACAAATGTACAGGTTACACCTACTTTGCATATAGATTCTGCTGAATGTAAAATCAAAATTAAAGGTTGTTTTAAAGGCAGCTTTCTGCAGTGTTACATAATCAGAAAATAGAAAACAACTCACTTTGACTTGGACCAGGTTTGGAGGATTGTGTAACTGTCTCTGTGGTGACAAAAAGGGGACAAACGGATTGTTTAAAACAAAATTGTAAAAAATAAATGAATAAATAAATAAACAAAATGAAAAATATCAATGTTGATATTGCTTTTTGGTCAGAAAAACCCATTGTTATACTAAATGTTAAAACATTGAAATGGAGATACTGTAGAGATGTATTTACATAAAGCATCAATTATAGTAACAATGGGAAGCCCTTAATTTCCATAATCAATCAGGAGTAATGCATGTTAAAAAGGATATTAAGGAAGTATTTCAGAAAAATTTAATTCAAGGAAGAATTCAAATTTGCATGTTTTTTTTAACTTAAATACAGTTTTTTTTACAGTGTACCTACCTCTTGCTGTAGCTCCAGCACATGGTCCAGTTGATACTGCAGCTACAAAACAGAAAATTACAGTTACATAATTAAATAATAATGTATTTGTTCTACATCTCATGTATGAATGACAAAAATACAATAAAATAAATTGATGCAGTTCTGCATTTCCAGCTAGTTCTGAAAAGCATTCACACTGCATTTGATTTTTTTACAGTGTGAAGTATTCACACTGTTGTTATTGTAAGCTTTATTATTATTACTATTATTTTTATTATTATTATTACATACATTTTTCGGTTGGCTACTCCTCCTACATGCTTTCATTGAAACTTCAAGTGTTCAGCTCTGTAAGGACATTGATGCTGTAATTTTTGCAGCAGGTCAGTACTCAGATTTCTCCCTGACCTCTGACCTTATTTTTGGGAAGCATGGCTTTCTTATTTTTACAGTAGTAATGCCAGAAGATGCTGCGTTGATCCTGCGATTCTTTTTAAAGTGTGTGTCTGTCTTGGAGCGGCACAGCGGACAGAAAAAAAGACAAGAGTGTGAAAAAATGATTCTTCTGAACATGAATCATTTGAAATGTCTCACCTTGTGATCGACCAGTGTTTTGGTATTCACCTGAAAAAAGCAGAGGTTAATAAATGAAGGATATGATGCTGATTTACTGCCTTTATCTAACAGCAGACATCTTCTTCACTAATGATGTTCGGTTAAGTGAGCGTGGTATGCAGACAGTTGAGATTATTTCTTGTGGTATTATTTCAAACTGACCTTCTTGAATTTCACAGGTCCACACAGGCTGATGCCCATTTTTTGGTGTGAGCGTGAGCTTGAAGTCTTTGTTTGGATTTTTTTTGACCACTTCATAGAAATTTGGGTCTGTGCTGTCGTACCTGAGCATTATTGTCTGTGAAAGAAAATATAAATTAGGGAGAGACATAAGACTTTTTGTTCTTTCTTCAGATGAGGATAAGTTGTGGTGGTATTTTCAATTACAGCGAAGACATCTAGAGATTGACAGAAAGGATTAATACATCTGCTGAATATTACTAATAATGATTAGAGGTCTGGTTTAACTGGCTGCGCACATGAAGTCAGGCATGGTCAATTAACACTTAAATGTGTATTTTTTATGTTGTTTTTCTACTTAGTCTGTTAGAAAACTGTTTTCACCTGGGGTTCCTCGCCTTGAGGATAAATGTCTGCACCATCCAGATCTGTTGTTAATTTGAACCAATTATGCATTTTCAAGGGCTTCTCTGGTTTTGGCTTTCGAATTTCTTTGTATCCATGAGATATTTCCATTTTGTCCAAGTGCTGCAGAAAAAACAAAAACAAAAAATTAAATTGCTCTCAGTATTGTGTATACACCAATTAATTTATGGTGCCATTCTGTATCTTATTATGAGTTGTTTTGTTGCCAGTAAGATATGAAATAACCTGTTGAAGACCACGATCAGGTGGGATCAGGTAAACGTGGAGAGTGAGGGACATTCGAGATGATGCTGCGTTGATCATCTTATAATATATTAAGACCTTACAGTAAATTTCCACTGAAAGGCCAAAATATTTCACCAGAACCATTTTTAGAGAGAAAACTGGTTCAGACAGCTTGACATGGGACGATGTGACCTCAGACACTTTTTCAACAGCGTCTCCACTGTCATCTATGTGTAAGACTGCAAACTTGTCTAATATTGTCGGGTTGTCATCTGCACAAAATAAAAGCACACACAATTAGTGAAGATAAAAGGATTGCATCTGTTTTTGTACTCATGCAGCAATATAAAAGGTGGTACATTTATTTATTTTCATTATGTTTTCTCACCTATGCAGATCCAGTGTGGCAGGTACACTTCATCAAACTTCCCAGCAATGACTGTGATGTCCATTAGAGGACCTGCAGGCATGTATTGCATCATTTCCAACCTCTCCATGGGCACATCCAAAGAGCAGAACTGGTACTTAAAGCTGACCTTTTCCTTACAGACCCAGCGCAAGCCAGAGACACTGCATTCAAAGTTTCCTGTCTTAGACTGTAGGCTGTAGGAATGAAAAAAGGTGAGTTTGTGTTTATGCACATGAAGGGACAAAACAGAGAAAATGTCATTGTTAAGAGTTTCTGCCTTGATTTTATTTGCTGCAAATGTAGCATGAACACTGTTATTGTTTTATTGTATTAAAAAGATCTTAGTTTTCTTCTGTGAACAAAATCTCAAGAACCAAACTTAAGTTTTTCCAATAGTTTCAACTTGCTGTGTCGCAGTATTTAGGATGTTATCTTTACCTGTAAGTTGGAGCCTCATCTTCATCTGTACTGGTCACTTCAGGTTCCAGTTTAGTCCAGTCACTGGGGTCCTGCTGCAGAGGACAATCATGTTTACAAATAAGTGGAGACATGACTTTTCTAAACAAAATGTAAAGCAACAAATTAATGTAATTTAAGGGATTACCGTCGTGCTTACACAACCCTCAAGCTCCGAGCGTCCTGAAGACCCTTGATACCCTTGAGAAGACAAATATGACTCTATTTTAAATTATGTTATCTGGTGCAGGAGTAGAGACAGAGGTCTATAAAAACTTGTTGGTGGTTTCTTCTCTTTAGAGATCTCTTCCTTGTTCAGTCTCCTTTCAAACTTGGTGCAGACTAATTTGCAATCATGTGTTAGTGCTGCTTTGGAAGAGATGGATGGTATTAAGTGTTGGCATGTTATTGCATCGGGTGGGTTATGGAGCTAAAATTAGGGCGTTCACCCAGACGTGGTGCTCCCCTGAATGCTGAACGGAGCTGGAGAGGATAAAAACCTGTGTCTACTGCAGAGTCATTTTACCCAGGTGTGAATTCTTATAGTACGCATTATCATTGCATTAAAAGGCTGGATGTTGGGGGTGTTATTGGGTTTTTTGTGCAGTGGGAATAAAGCGATGTTAACTGATCTACAGTGTATAGTGATTAGTGAGTATAGTGATTAGACAGCAGACAATGTATCTTTCTATATAACAGTGACATCAAATACACATTCAAATGGCTGCCTGACTGTTTACGTTTTGTCAGTGAATAAAATAAATGAGTAACAAAGTAAAATAATACAGACCACGCCCTGCATACCAACGTTTTTTCCCCCCACAACATACCTGATTCTGAGCTGATTTCTGACAACATCTCCACCAGGTCAGTCCTCTTCATCCTCATGAAAACCTCCCTGGTCTTCACCACACACTGCTGGCCGTAGCGCTCCACTATCAGCTTCACTATTTCATGTCTGCCTGCAGTCTCCATTGTCTGTCTGGAGATTTTTGGGAGGTCTTCCTCCATACTCATGTCCTGCAGGAACCACTTGAATTTCTCGAGCTCCCCGAAACTTAACTCTTCCAGTGTTTCCAAAAGCTTCTCCATTAGTGATGTCCTGGTCGCTTCCTGATGGATTCAAAGTAGTCAGATGTATTTATGTCATATCTCCACTGCAGTGATGAAACATTAATCTGTTTGCATCAGTGTAAACATTTAAGTCATACAGTTACAGTAAAAACTAGCATTAACCACATAAGGCACAATAATACATTTGGTTCTATGTTTTGATTTCAGTGGCATGATTAATTTATTTTTACAAACCCGTCTCTCTCTCTCTCTCTCTGTCACTGTGCTACCAAAAGCTTGAATTATCCACCTGATCACATGCTCTCATTGCTTCGACAGCAGATTTGATGTTTCCTGTTTAAAACCTTTTTCGGCCTCGTTACTGTCAACATGAGGATCATTTTCAGCCTATTACTATTAATTGAAATCTGTGTTGTGTAACGTGTGTGTGATGTGACGTTACTCACTTTCTGGGGTGATTTCAACTGCTGTTTTTCTGAGGAGAAAGAAAACACAAAATAACTAATAACTAATAATTATTGACTAAAATCAGACTGAAACAGATTTTGTCAGATTAAGTTGCTTTTGAATAAAATGTACAATGAAGGATATGGGAGGTGGCTATGGTCACTCTTGTGCCGGCTTTCAGATAGTTGCATTTTGACAGAAGAAGCTATGTGTCTGTGAGATCGGCAGTGTAAAGTGCTTCATACAGGTCATTCTGTCAACAGCAGGATCTGTTCGACAACAGAGATTTTGTCACTTTTGGCCCTTTTCTAGATTTGGCTGGCTTGATTTTCACCCTTGCCCAATTGAGGAGCTCCTCAGCTCTTTAAAGAGCCTGGCTGTGCAAGCTGCCACCTTGAAGCAGTTCTTGTATACCCTGTATGATATGCCATATGGTCCAGGTGCCAATGTAGATCTTGGTCTCTCTACTACTTACTTGATCTCTTTCCATTTGTTGCATGTTTTTCCTAAGAGTGTTTAGCCTAATCCTGCATCACTGTACTCTGACAGATGGTGTTGCACAGTATACTGATGCTAGAGAAGTGTCACAGTACTTAGCAGTTCAAAAACTACACAATACCACTTTAAATTAATACCGATACATTACGAATGACAACATTTTAATAAGAGCCCTGTTTCTTTGCCTGTGTGTGTGTGTGTGTGTGTGTGTGTGTGTGTGTGTGTGTGTTGTTTCCAGCTCTGCTGTCACTCCCACCAGGTGTTGTGGGCGTGCCAAACATTTGCTTGCTTTCATGGTGAGGTATACGGTGCATTTCAGATGCTCATCTTGCTGACCATCCATGGCTTGTTGACAAAGCAGATGCATTGAACGAAAGTAGTATTATTCGCTATTCGCTATAACTTTTCCTGGTGTTTTAGGTTTTTGGAGTGGTAGCGTTTCAGTATCAGTATCAAGATATTTTGTGCAGGTATCGTATCAAAGTCATAATTTTGGTATCATGACAACACTACTGTAAGTCCTCACCCTGATCATGGCCTCTTTACCCTAACCACTAACTGCTTTCTACCTTGATTTATCTTAATTGGGATGTCTTCCTCGTACTGTGCTTATAGTCAGTTTGAGGAGTCCTTGCAGAGAGGACTTCACTTCAAGCTTGTGTGGAAAGAGTGACTTGCCCATTCATCCTCGGTGTCTTTTCTGGAAACCAACTGCCCTATTTGCAGTAGTCACTCGTATCCCAAACATATAAAGATTATAATATCAAAATGATAAGCCAAAAATTATAATTTACAATTATTGTTAAATTATAATATTCAGGGTGTCAGAGAGATTTTGATTCAAGTGGTCATTTTTGAAGTCAAAGTATTTAGCCTTGATGTTCTGTATTACACTTTAAATTGTAATTTAAAGTTTGAACCCAAGTACATTTACTTTATCATGAATTCTAAAATTTATTAGGCATTTATGAGACATATGATTGTGTAATGTGGCAGTTTTTGTATTCTTTATCTTACCTTTGAGTCTTGCACTGGTTTTTGACAACATCTCTACCAGATCTTCCCTGTATATTTTCTTTAAAACTTTGATGGTCACCTCCACAGACTGTTGGCGGTAGAGCTTCACGATCAGCTTCACTATTTCACCTCTGTCTGCCATCTCCATTTGGTGTCCTGGGATTTTTGAGAGGCCTGTCTCCATTTTAGTGAACTGCAGGACATGCTTGAATTTCTCAAACTCCCCGGGACTTAACTCATGCAGTGTTTTCAAAAGCTTCTCCATTAGTGATGTCATGGTTGTTTCCTGATGGATACAAAGTAGTCATATGTAGTCATGAAACACTCATTTATTTGGGACAATGTGAGCATTTAAGTTGCGAGTATTGTAACAACTAATATAAACCAAAGAAGGCACAACGATACATCAAATGATTAATTTATGAACTGGTTATCAGTAATTGTGCTTTATTTAACTGTCTGTAACTCTCTCTGTCACTGTGATGCCAAAAGCAGGAATGAGCCACCTGATCATGTGATCTCATTACCTCTACAGTAGATTTGATTTTTCTGGTTTTAAACCTTTTTCCACCTCTTAAGTGTCAACATGAGGATCATTTTCAACCTGTAACAGTTCCGTGAAAGTTATGTTGTGTAAAGTGTGTCTGATGTGACATTACTCACTTTGTGGAGCACTTCTGATGGATGTTTGTCTGAGGAGAAACAAAACAGAAAATGACTCATTACAGATTCAAAATCAGACTTTTTAAACAACTTTAGTCAGTTTTAGTTGTGTTTATATAAATGATCATAGTAAGGATTATTCATAGAATAACACTGAATTAGGCTCAGATCTGATATAGATATCAATAACAGAAAGGGGGAGGCAACCATATCATTAACATCCATTAAATCTAAATGATTTCAATACAGAAGCCATGCAACAAACATTACCTTTGTAAAGATTAAAACATATATATATATTTTATAGTGCTGTCAAATTGTAATACTCAGTGTGTCAGAGATGTTGATTCATGTGGTCCATTTTGAAGCCAAAATATTTGGTTCTGATGTTTTGAATTACCCTGTAAACTGTAACTGCTGAAAAATGAAACTATTATCTTCTCAGAAGTGACACCATGAAATTAAAGAGGCTGGATTCAACTTAATGATTTCTGCAGACAAAATAATAAATGCAGTGTTTTTGCATTGCTGCCTGCTCCCTGTTTTGTTTTTTAGTAATTTTCTTTGGAGATTAAATAAAGTTTAAACTCAGGTTTCCTATGAATTCTAAAATAGTAAAGTCAGTAATGCTTCATTTATATAGCACTTTTTCAAAATGCACAGTTACAAAGTGCTTCATGAATACACACATGAAAAACATGACTGAATGCATAAATCAAGTAAACGTGAATTACAGTATAAAACAGACATATGATTGTGTAATGTGGCAGTTTTTGAATTATTCATTATACCTTTGAATCCTGAACTGGTCTCTGTCAAGCTCTTTACCCGACCAATCCAGCCCATCTCCATTAAAATGCTTCTGGTCACCTCCACAGACAGTCGGCCGTAGAGCTCCACCATCAGCTCCACCATGCCAATTCTGCTTGCAGTCTCTATTCTATGTCTTGAGATTTTTATGAAGTGGCCTCTATTCAATATGTTGTCCTGTAGGACACACTTGAATTCGCTGAACTCCTCTTGACTTAAATCTTCCAGGGTTTTCAAAAGGTGATTCATGGTTGATGTCATGGTTTCTTCCTGATGGACTCAAAAAATAAGCAGAGGATATTAATGTCATATCTCCACTGGAGTAATAAAACATTCATTTATTTGTAACAACTAATATTAACCGCATTTGGCAAACTGATATATTTGGTGAAATTGCATTTTAAGGTGACTAAAGTCAAAGTGGCGGCAGATTTGTGTCGTGGTTAGTACTGTGGCCTTACAACAAGAGGTCAGTGATTTGAACTAGTTTGAACCCGGGGTGAGCGGAGCTCTGTGCGGAGTTTGCACGTTCTCCCCGTGTCAGTGTGGGTTTTCTCCGGCTTCTTGGACTGTGGGTCCAAAGACATGCAGGCCAGGTTAACTGGTGACTCTAAATTGGTCGAAGGTGTGAATGTGAGAATGTATGGCGGTCTGTCTCTATGTGTCAGCCCAGTGAGAGTCTGGCGACCTGTTCAGAGTGTACCCTGCCTCTTGCACAATGTCAGCGGGGATAGACTCCAACCCCGCATAAAGGGTTAAGTGGTTACAGCTGATAAATAAATAAATTAAAAAAAACTGTCATTTATGAAATGAAGGCAGGACAGAAAACTTGGCATATGGTCATTTTCATGCAAAATGACTACGATCAAAACTCATGTTGGGTCTCAGCTCGTGTTTTTACGTCAGTGTGGACCTGGGACATCAGTGTTTCCATTTCTAGCTTAGAGAAGTTTCATCTCTTGGCAGTTTTAAACCAGTCTATGTCGTAAACTTTTTTTTATAGTTAAACTATTTTTTAGATGATTTCTGTTCTTGGATCTGCACTGGTTTTATAAGTTGGATTGATAAGCTGGTTATCAGTAATTGTGCTTTATTGACATGTGCTGCTTACGGTTTAAAACCTTTTCTCACCTCTTTACTGTCATTATGACGATCTTTTTAAACTTGTAACGATTCAATGAAAGCTGTGTTTTGTAAAGTGTGTCTGATGTGACATTACTCACTTTGTGGATCAGTTCAGACTGATGTTCCTCTGGGGAGAAACAAAACAAAAATTGAGTCATTATTGATTTACAATCAGACTATAAACAACTTTAGTCAGATTTAATTGTTTTAAAATACAATAAATCATAAAGGATCAAATACAAAGTAACACTGAATTCAGCTGAAGTCTGACACTATAAAAATCAATCACAGAGTGAGAGCAGTTGGATACTGTATCATTAACACCCATTAAATCTATAGGACTCAAATACAAAAGTCCTGCAACAAATATTACCATTTCTAATGTTTAAATTGTGTCAAAATATATAACTTACAATAGCGTTATAATATTTAATGTGACAGAAAGATGTTGATTTAAATCAATGGTCATTTTTGAAGTCAAAGTGTATGGGCATGATGTTCTGTATTATACTTTAAACTGTCGCAGTTATTTTGCTACTTGTAAATAAGATACAGATGCCTTTAAAGAAAATTTAACATAGAATTCACTTGACAATTTAAAATGACATGCAAATCTGCTCCATAATGACATTATGAAAATTAAAGAGGCTGGACTCAATGCTTTCGGCATTTAAAGTAATAAATGTGGTGTTGTCTCTAGCTGTTCCCTTTTGTTGTTGTCTTACCTTTGAGTCCTGAGCTGGGCTTTGACAACCTCTGCATCAGATCAGTCCTGTTCATTTTCTTTAAAACCTCCCTGGTTAACTGCACAGACTGTTGGCCGTAGGTTTGCATCATCAGATCCACCATTTCTGCTCTGTGTGCTGTAAATCTGAAAGGTGATCCCATGTCTTTGAAGTTGTTCTGGTTGATAATCCACTCCAGGAACGCCTTGAATATATCGATCTCCCAGTTACTCAAATCATTAAAAGTTTCCAAAAGCAGGTGTTTAACAGCTGTCATTGTTGCTACCTGAAATAATCAACACATTAGATTAGTACATTTGGGTATATTTGCATTTAAGTATATTTAGCTTTATTTTAGTAATACAATTACAAATCAAAAGGTATGGTAAGGTTATTTTTTTCTTCTTTCACAAACACTGAAATGAGTCATAGCTACTAAAAAACATTTTAATAACTTTATATTTTATATTTTGTTTTAATGCTTTTGGAAAAAGTTTAAAGTTTATTTGCTGCTGAGAAAAAAGTCATGAAAAGTGCATATGCTGTTAAGGTAACTGCTTATCCTCCACCAGTCTCATGGTAAAGATATCATAACACTATTGTTAGATAAGATTACTGCTAAAGATCTCGACCTGAATGCAGCTTCAGTTCTGTGAAAATTAAATAAGTAAATTATTACTTGGGATTGTATCATTATTTAAAATCTTAAAGATAGCAATACTTTTTAACTTGCATTTTTTGAATTAAAGCTGTGCTGTATAAAGCTAGACAGATGTGACATTACTCACTTTGTGAATCAGTGCAGATTGTTGTTCATCCAAGTGTCTCTCTGAGGAGAAAAGTGGTAAAAGTCATAAGTGACTGATCACACATCTGACTGTCAACAGATTTCAGGCCATATTATTTTGTAAAAATGTACAATATACAAAATTACACTTATTTCATGTTTATTTGTATAGGGACAAGTACATAGCATAAGACTGATGCCACATACTACAGCATTTATAGCCTCAGCTAATTTGCAATGCCTGTCCTTAGATGGACCTCAAAAAATAAAAATAAATACTTAAATAATACTTAAATAATTTAATAACCTCCAGTCAGTTTTAGCCTTCACTTCCAAAATAATTTTCATATTTCACATCAATCTGTGCAACAGATGATGCATATTTTTTTGACAACAGTATAAATCTTATTATTTATCATGTGAAGAGAAGAAAACATAGTTTAAAAACTTATGAGACACATGTAAAAGATCAGTATTATGATTTTAAGATGTCTCTGTCTTTGTTGTCTTACGTTTGTATCTTGAGCTGGGCTCAAGCAACCTCCACACCAGATCAGTCCTCCTTATCCTCTTTAAAACCTTCTTGGTCGTCTCCACAGACTGCTGGCCCTCGGTCTGCACCATTAAAAACACCATGACCCGCCTGTCTTCTATCTCTGGCAGATTAAATACGATGATTTCACTGACTGTGTCGAAGTCAGTTTCGCTCAGGAGGACCGTCTTGAACTTCTTAAACTCCTTGTTGCTCAAATCAGCCAGTGTTTCCAAAAGCAGCTCTATAAGAGACGTCATTGTTTCCACCTAATGAATTCAAAGGAAATGTTAATGGAGCAAGAGTGCAGTTTTTCAGCTTGAATGATTACTGATTTTTCTGTTCACATCTCATCAGTGTCTTTGTTTTAGAAATGTGGATGGCGGAGTTGTTGATGTACTAACATATGATTAAGAAATAAGAAGTTTTGTCAAACATTAACATGAGGGATTTAGAAACTTTATTATTTAATTATATGTATTTGTGTATATACACGGTATATGTGCAGTGTATACATGATGGCAAAGAAAACTGCTTGTTCCTTCCTGTTTATGCATCTCTTGATCTCTACATATATACACATTTATTTTATTTTTTTATTAATTAATTTACTGATTATAATCTTAATTACTTGATATATAGTTGGGTCTATAAATTTTCAGAAAATGGTTAAAATACCAATCACTATTTCCTTAAGTCCACTTTGACATCCTCAGATGTCTTGTTTTGTCTGACAGCTTAAAAATTAAAATATATTCAATTTACAATGATACAAAACAGTAAAAAGCAGAAGATCCTCACAGAGGATAGAACGAGAACAAAGTTTCATGCTGAGAAAAAAATTATTGTCTGTCATCAGCTGACCGATTAATTGTTTGAGCTTTAGTTTAAAGTCAGACAGATGTGACATTACTCACCTTCTGGATCAGTGCGGGCCACTGTTCCACGCAGTGTTTCTCTGAGGAAAAAAAGATGAATGAGTGATTGAACATCAGGCTTTATACTAATAGGACACTATCGGACTTTAACAATTTTAAAATTAAGAATTTTTACAAAATTAAGAAGAAATCCACTTAATAGTGACATTATAAAAATAATTAATGGCCTCACCTGATATGTTATTAAAAGGGAAGCATTATTTTTGGTTCACGAATAAGATTTGTTATTTTGTTATCAGCTATTATTGTTTTGGGGTTTTTTATTTTTTCTATGAGACATATCTCCCTCCTTGGTACTCACACAAAATGCTTTAGCTGATGATACTGCAGCTGCAACACATCTAAAAACAGTTGTATTGTACAAATAAATACAATGTGTCGCCTTTATATGTTCTTGAGTGTAATTTTGAGTGCTCCTAAGAACAAAAAGCTTTTAATATTTCAGTTTCATTTTCAGCTGTGTTGACTAAAGGCAGAAGGAGGCCAGATTTACAGTGATCACAGAGGGAATTAAGTATAAAATACTGTGTCGCAGTTCAACCCAAATCAAAGCTATACAAAAAGACAAATAGCACATTCATGTGAAATTATGGAGATAACATTTGCTAAATTTCTATGAGATCATAATCAATACAAGACTGATAATTAGCTCAATATACACAAATTTAATGGATCAAAACACAAACTGTGTTTTGCTGACATGGTGGGCTGACATGTCGTTGCTGCATCGTTTTATACTCTAAGCTGCTGATTTTGTAACAATGCATATTAATTTATTATTACATTAAAGTGACAGCTGTTTTCTTTCTCTTACCTTGGTGTCCTGAGCTGGTCTCTGGCAGCCTCTTCACCAGATCAGTCCTCTTCACGTCCGTGAAAATCTCCTTGGTCACCTCCACAGAATGTTGACCGCATTTCTCCACCATCACATCCACCAGTTCATTGGCCCCGAAACTACGTAGCAGTTTTGTCCACGAGATGACTTCAAGGCTCCTCTGGAAGAAGGTGAACTGCAGCAACCACTTGAATTCGTTTAGCTCCTCGTATCTTAAATCCTCGACTGTTTCTAAAAGCAGCTCTTTAAAAGCCCTCATTGTTGCCACCTGGAAATTTAAAAGTACATGTTCACAAAGAAAAATGTTTTCATTACATTTAGCTTTACTTCAATAACTGTTACTGTTATTATTTTAGACATTTAAATGTTTTAACATGTATTTTTCAACAAGATTGCTGAAGCTACTGATATATTAGGTAATGATCTGTTAGAGCAGAGCTTGATCTTTTCCTTCTACTCTTTAATATCAGTTTCCTGATTAATGATTGTTTAATTTTATTTCCAGGCTGTAACTCTTTCACTGTGCAGCCATAAGCTGAAATGAGCTACAATATCTGAACATAAGATATCGTGAATGAAGTCACTGTAGAAATAGGTGGCCGCACAAAGAAGATATTTTTTTTAGTTTCATGTTTAGCACTTTGTTTAAGTCTTTGAAAAACTGTTCAAAATACAAAGACTTGATAATGGGAACATTATGGAGCTCAAATTGATATAGTGTTATATAATGTGTGTGTGTTATATAATATAATCAATAGTGATTATATTAATTAAAAGTATTGAATAAAAGCTGTACTCTGCATGGTCAGACAGATGTGACATCACTCACTTTATGGATCAGTACAGGCAGGTGTTCATCCACAGAGTGTTTCTCTGAGAAGAGAGACAGATAATTTATCAGATATTTGCCAGCTTTCCTAAAAACTTTGACCATACTTCACATTAGTCATAAAGTATAACTTGTATTCCAATGTCTAATTTATCATAAATCTTAATAATTATAATGTAAAGGGACATAGGCATAGATTATAAATGTATAAGAACCATATTAAGGACCAGTTTCATGACTTTTAAAAAAGCCTTGTCTTCATTGTCTTACTTTTGAATCCTGAGCTGCTGTCTGAAAGCCTCTGCAGCAGATCAGTCCTCTTTATCTCCTTTAAAACCTCCTTTGTCGCCTCCACAGACCGTTGTTGGCCGTAGATCTGCACCATTGAAAACACTGTGTCCTGTCTGTCTGTCATCAGCAGCAACTCCCATTGGATGTCTGAGACGTCTCTGGAGACTTTAGTTTGATTCTGAAAGACTTGCTTGAACACCTCGAAGTCCAGGTCACTTAAATCAGCCAGTGTTTCCAAAAGAAGCTCTATAACAGCCACTATCGTTTCCACCTGGTAAATTTAAAGGAAATGTTCAAGGACCAGAAGTGCAATTTTCAGCTATGATTAATGATTTTTCTGTTTACATCTCATCTATGTCTGTTTTAGAAATGTGGATGTTGAGTACATCAGTAATATCACACAAAATAATGAAAAAAGGATCATATTTGTCCAACTGATCACATAAAGTTAGACAGACGTGACATTACTTGCCTTCTGGATCAGTGCAGGCCACTGTTCATCCACACAGTGTTCCTCTGAGGAGAAAAGAAAAATAAATGAATGAATGATGTATTTTACATCAGGATTTATACTTGGACACTGTCAGACCATTGTAATTTCAATAGTATTTTAGAAATTAAAAAAAAATCAACATAATAGTAACATCATAAAAATCAGTTAACAGTTTCACTTGATGTTTTATTTGCTTTTCAACTCTGTGTTAAAGGCTCATACCCTGAATAGTAAATTAAAATAAGTATAGCCCTTTCAGGAAACATTATTTTTGGTAACTGAATAGTTTGTTTATTTATGTTTTAAAAATACATACCTTCCTCCATGGTACTCACACCAAATGCTTCAGCTGATGATCCCACAGCTGCAGCGCATTTAAAGACAATTAGAATTGTAAAAATAAATACAACATGTGTCACCTTTATGTGCTCTTGTACTGAGTGTTATATTGAGTCCTCCTGAGAAAAAAAACTTGAAATATTTCATTGTTTAGGGGTGTGGACTGAAGGCACGAGGAAGCCAGTGTTACAGCGACCACAGAGGGAACCAATAAGAAAATCCTGTAATAATCTTCCATATTGAAGCATAGTTTAAGTCAAATCAAAGCTATACCAAAAAGCCAAGTCAACAGCGTCATGTGAAATCATGGAGACAACATTTGTCAGATTCCTATCAGGTCATACACAATACAAGACTGATAATGAGATAAAGAAATATATACAAATTGAATGGATCAAAAGAAAAACCAACATGGATCCTTATCAATAAATATGTTTTTAAAGAAAAGATGTTGACAAACTTTTTAAATTATGACATTTACAAAAAAGGACCAAAATCAAGTTTCATTAACCTCTCAGAACATATTTAAAGATGAAATACAAATAAAAAATCACCTTTGAGGTGATCCTTATCTAACTTCATATTTAATTTCTATTTTTTAAGCAAGCGATTTATTTTTTTTAATGAATTACTTTATTCATTTTACAGAGTAAGTGATTATAATTCCTTGTTTTTCAGGATGACAGATACGTAGCTTTGAAAAGCTGATATTGTTCAGTTGGTTGGTTTTTGAGACTGTTTGAGAGGTGTCGTTTCAGCTCTGGTTGTTTTGTTGTCATGGCAGGCCTACATGTTAAAACACACTGCTTACTATAAGCTGCTGTTTTGCATATTTATTATTACATTAAAGTGACAGCTGTTTTCTTTCTCTTACCTTGGAGTCCTGAGCTGGTCTCTGACAGCCTCTGCACCAGATCAGTCCTCTTCATGTCCATGAAAACGTCTTTGGTCACCTCCACAGACTGCTGACCACATATCTTAACTATCAAATCCACCAGTCGGTCTGCCTCACAAATACACTGCAGTTGTTTCCATGAGATGATTTCAAGGCTCCTCTGGAAGAACGTTAACTGCAGTAACCACTTGAATTTCGTGAACTCCTCGTCACTCAAATCCCTGAGTGTCTCTGAAAGCAGCTCTTTAACAGCCCTCATTGTTGCCACCTGGAAAATTATAAGTACATGTTCACAGAGAAAATTATATTCATTAGATTTATCTTTATTTCATCTTGTCATTATTACCGTTTTAGACATTTGAATGTTGCAAGATGTATTTTTCTACAATGTTACTGAAGCTACTGATACATTTGGTAATCATCTGTTTGTTAGAGCAGAGATTGATCCTCTTTTCCTTCTACTCTTTAATATCTTTTACCTGATTGATGCTCATTTAGTTTTATTTCCAGGCTGTAACTTTTTCACTGTGCTGTCATAAATCTCAGCAGTTCTGTGAAAAACATCTAAACTAAATCATGAGTTTGTTTTAATTCATCAGTAATAATAATAATAACAATAATAATAATACAAATTGAAAATATTGAATAAAAGCTGTACTCTGCATGGTCAGACAGATGTGACATCACTCACTTTGTGGATCAGTGCAGGCAGGCGTTCATCCACAGAGTGTTTTCCTGAGAAGAGAGACAGATAATTTATCAGATAATTGCCCCCTTTCCTGAAATCTTTGACCTTATTTTACATTAGTCATGAAATATATCTTTTACTCCAATGTCTAGTTTGTCCTAAATCTCAATAATTACAATGTAAAGAATGTAAAGAGACAAAGCTTATTTAACATCAGGCTTTATGGACATTTATGATCCAAATTATTTCATCCCAAATTAACACTTGAACCTCCTTATGTGATATTCTGTCAAGTTTCTCTTTGTGTTTTTGTGTCCAGTTCCGATTTTATTTTGAAACTTGTTTTAATTGTCTGGTGCTACTTTTACTTCCTGGGTTTTCCTGCCTTTGTTGATTACTTTATGTGATTCACCTGTGTCTTGTTTCACTCACCTGTGTGTGATTAGTAATCAGCCCTTGTGTACTTAAAGCCCAATGTTTCCCCTTCAGCTGGGAAATTGTCATTGGTGTTATAGTGTACTCATGCTTATCAGCCTTTTCCTCATGTTTTATTATTTGGTTTTTGACTTTGCCTGGATTTATGGTCTTCTTGAGTGATTTCTCTGAACGGATTTTTCTGCCTCCGCTGACTGTCTTTACGTGTATGATCCCTGATCAGCTAAGTTAAGAATTCGATCTGATAAACTATTCTTTGTGTTGGGTGCTTTTCTTTGACAAAATAATATGTAGTGTTAAAGATTTTCCAGTGGTGCTGAATGCTATTAGATTTATTTGTAGTTGCAATACATACAAACATACATACAAGATTTTTTTTTTTTTTTTTTTTTTACCTCAGCTAATATAGTCTTGCTTACTATTTTTACTTAACTGTGTGCGTGTGCGCACTGTGTGTGTGTGTGTGCTTACCTTTGGTTCCTGAACTGCTGTCTGATAATCTCTGCACCAGATCAGTCCTGTTCATCTTTCTTAAAACCGTTTGGGCCAGCTCCACACACTTGTCACTAAACGTCTCCAGCAACAGCTCTACTGTGTCATGTGTGTTCGCCACTTTCAGTTGTCTCCTTAGGATGGGTGGGAAGTCTTTCTCCAATTCAGTCAGTAACTTGAATTCATCGAGCTCCTCTGAACTCAAATCATTCAATGTCTCAACAAGCACCTTCTCCGCCGTCACTGTGTCTACCTGGAAAATTAAAGGGACATATGCAGTGCAGGTTAGGATGTTGTTTGTGTGATCTACTGTGATTGGAAACCAATGTCTTTGCATTATTATTAGCTAATTTTGCACCAGGTGATAAAAGTCCCTTAACATATAATATCCATAAAATAACACACAACCTGGACATGATAACTAAATTTTGCTGTTTCTGCCAAACAAGGTAAGCCACAGTTGGTTAAAGAAATAGTCATGACGAATTCTTCCGCCTTTAGTTTCGCTGTAATTAATCAATACGATCTATATTTTGTTCACAACACTCAGTTTCCCTCATATAGCAGAATACACCATTTCCATTTTGCTTGTAGCTCCAAACCTCCATCAACAGAAGTATATTTAGTGATTTATAGGCACAGTGTCATTTATATGGGAAAAAAGGCTTTAGGGTTTTAGTTTGACTTACATTAAAAATATTCAATATTCAAAGTTTGACTTATATTCAAAATATTCTTAATGTATAATATTTAATTTAAATTTGATTCTCAATTTTAGTCACTATTAAAAAACTATCAAAAAACAGTGATAATATGAGATGTACAACATGAAAAATCCATAGTTTCTTTAGAATGCTTTATGAGTGAGGATTTACTTACTGGTGCTTCCTTTTTCTTGAGGTCACTGATTAGATATGACTCGTGCTTCTTCAGGATTTTGTAAAAGATTTCTTTTCCCTGACCTCCACTGGATGCCAAAGGCCCACTAAAGAGCTCCCTCATCATGTCCTGAGAGGTGGGCAGAGCCCAGATTTTAACATAACTGTCATCATGGATGACATTTTCATGGAGGAGTTCATCCAAAATGCCTTTAATGTTGCTCACTCTCTGAATCAGCTGGACTCGATGTTTATCCACAAAGTGCTCGTCTGAGGAAAGAGGGATAAAAATGACTGAACAATGACTGGTCGGATTTGGAGATGACATGAAGCCAACTTGATACATTTCTTTTGAAGAGAGATTTCATTTTAAGATGCTTTAAAACTTATATTGTCAACAATCAAAGTGTAAATGACTGAATTTTGTCAAAAGCAGAAACCCATTATAGAATTTTAACGGTCATCAGTTTCAGTAACTTCCTGAACCTGACGAAGGTCTGAGGCCATCGTGTCAGGGCTCTTATTGTCAGATTCTGGGTTTCTTGACAGTCTGAGCAGTAACTGATCACAACCAGAGAACAAGTCATTCACGGAGAAGACATCACACTACCAGTGCATCCACCTTCTGCCATGGATCCTACACTAGTTGCTTTGGCTGAGGGTCTTGAAGCTGAAACAAATATATGGAAAAAATTTTAATTTTCATCATGATGGACTCGACTGACAAATATACACACTACTATTAAATCATACACTCAAAAAAAAACTGTCTTTTATGGTATTGGGGAAAAAGAAGAGACTTGTTCCTGTTCCACTTAATTGCACTGCACTGCTGCACTTAATTTGTCTGTAGCTTCATCTTCTTGGATGTAAGGCCATTTTTCCAAGTGTCCTGATCTGTAACTAGTTTTGAAAAATACTTTAAATGCTACAACTGGTGCTATTCTATTAATATATACCAGTCAAAAAAACAAAATGAAGAGCAAAACCAACAATGTGTCAGTCTCTCTCTCTAAATACTTTTCCACTTTTCTAGCCGGTCTGTGACACTCAGCCCACAGCCCATTAGTTCCTGTTTTTGCCAACCTCAGTGGAACAGGACTAAATATTGTATTTGTTATGGCCCATTTTCAGCTGCAAATCTTTACACTGTTTTATTATTTTTACCTGCAATGTTCTATGCTTTGTATGTTTTTCACAAGACATTTCTTTCTTTTAAATTCCAATTATTTTTTTGTTACGTTTGTTCAATTTGTTTCACATATATACTGTGTGTTCTTGAGCTACTGTTATATTGCAGGCAACCTGAACTCAGTGAGTAACCGGCATTGAGTAAAATGACTGTGTTGATAATACACCTACCGTCTGCCATTGTATTTACATAAGCTGCTGACGATCAAATGGCTGTAAAAAACAAACAAGAAAACATTTTTTAAGGAAAACAGACTTCATGTAATAGGATCCAGATTACTAGTTACCCTGTTAAGAATAGAAGTACTCACATAACTATTTTAATAACTTCATCAAAGTAATTTAACTTATTACATTTGATTACTTCCTAAAAGATATTTTAAATAGGGCATTAACACTGAAAAGATTGAAAAATATATTTCTTTTCACGAGTTTTTGATAACGGCCATTTCATTACTGTAATAATAATTATAATAATAATAATAATAATAAACTTTACTTCTATAGCACTTTTCTAAACCAGTTCCAAAGTGTTTCACAATGCAATATCATACAAGAGAACAAGTTAAAACATAATTTCCATAAAATGCAATTCAAATATAATATACACACATCTATATACATATGGGCTACATACCTATACATACATATGCATACACCCATATGTAAACATCCAGACAACAGAGGCACTAAAGCTGGCAAAAATTGAGCTAATGTTAACTACTTAATCCATAAAAGTACATCATAATTCATCTGCGGATACTTTGTTTTGATAATTTGAATCTAAGAAGCCACAAGTGACATTGTCAGATGTACTGTAGTTCAGTAAAAAGCACAATACTTAGTTTAAAAACATAGTGGAGTAGGAGTATTAAGTTTTATAACTTTGCATAAACAAGAAGTACCTCAAGTACAGCAGATAAGCATCGGCGTTTACTCACACACACACACACACACACACACACACACACACACACTTCGTTGAACGTTGTCTTTGTTGATTCCTATCAGCTATTCAACTTGTAGAAAACTGTGTTGAAGCACTTTAACTAGCAATCAGTTACTGTATCGTTAGCTTATTTAACCGTTCTCATGCATTAACAACAAGAGCCCAACAGGAAGTTAAAACCATAAGACTGAAAGTAAGAGTTAAGGTAAGTTTTACAAACCGTTTTAAAGCAGCTTGTGTCTCCAGCTGCAGCTTCAGTGTTTATGATCGCGGCAAATCATCTCTGGATGGTTGAAGGGCTTGGCTCGAGGTCTGCTCCCCTCCCGAAGTGCCTCCCTCCCGGTGAGAGCCGTTGCCCGCGCTGTCCTCCCCTCCTCTCCGCTCCTCTCCTCTCCGTTTCCGCTCCGTCTCCTCGGCGGTCGGGGTCGACAGAGGGCGGTAAAACGACAGCTGTGGAGAAAAGCGACAGGAAACAGCAGAAAAAGAAGAAGGTCCAGATGACAACAAACAACAAGCTAAACGGAGAGGTGAGCCGCCTTCCTCCAACAGTCCTCTCTGTCCCTCCGTGGCTCCGAGTTGAAGGTCATAACGTTAACTTACATTCATTAAATTACCGTAAACACGCTCGTTTCGTCCCGTTTTAAGTGTCCGTTAGCGTTAAACGAACCCGTTTAGTCGTTTCGTTTCCTAGCTAACGTTAACGTCGGTGAATCAGCCTTCAGCTTTAACCTCCATATTTCTGTCAGTTATTGATGACCAGCGTGCAGTCTCGCGCCTGACCGTTAAAGGGTGAACAATTCAATTCAAAACTTTATTGAAGACGCAGCTCAAAGACAGGCCCACAGGTGAAACACTCCTCGAGACAGACAGGTAACGGTGACAGTAACGTCATCTGTAGTGTTAGAAGTATTCATATCCTTTAAGTAGGTAAAAGTACTAATACCACCCAGTAGAAATACTTTGTTACAAGTAAAAGTCTTGCATTTAAAATAGTAAGTAAAAGTAAGCATAATGACAAAAATGTACATACATTATGAAAAGTAAAAGTACTCAATGTAGTAAAATCTCTAAATTAAAAAAAAACACCCAAATAACTCAAAATAATAGAAATAAAATAACCAAAAAGTCCAAATAAAAAGCCCTCAAAATTGTTTAGAAGAAAAATAGACACCCCCAAACTCAAATTTATTAAAAACAAAACCACACAAAAACTCAAAATTGAAAAAAAACCCTCAAAATAAGTTTTTATTGTAGCATCTGTCTTAGTTAGTTACCACTAAAATAAAAGTAAAAATGAAGTGCAGAGTAATGAATATACACGATAAGCTGTAATATTTTGAATGAATATACAATGTTAAATATACTGTGGGAGGGAAATATGATTGTGTGTGAAGTTAATGTCACCTATTAAAATATCATTTGAGTGCAAATCTTAAAGTATATCATGATCGCTAGTAGTTCTACTTAAGTATTGAATGTTGAAGTTCAAGTAAATGGCCTTGATAAAAAAGCAAGCAGTCACAATTTTTAGAATGATGATGTTTACATCTTTGTAACATACACCACTTTAAAAATGGATCATATATTATGCTTGAAGTTTTGAATAAGTTTTTTTTACAACCTAAAGGGCTAAAAGGCCAAATATATATACAAAATATATACAGTGCTTGGGAGAAATGTATTGGCGTAAAAGTGTACATTATATTTTGGGAATATAGTGGACTAAAAGTTAACACTGACAGAAATATAAACGTAAAGTACAGATACTTCCAAAACATACTTAAGTAATTATTACAAAAAACTCAAGTAAGTATTACTACTTTGGTACATTATAACACTGATGGTTGTCCTGTCATTTGTAAGGGTGCGTGGAAATGTGCAAAGTTATTTTGATTGATCATTTTATATTGTATTAATCATATAGTATATTTTCAAAGACAAGCCGAGGGCCATGTGTAATTGGTCTGAGGGCCACGATTGGCCCCTGGACCGGACTTTGGACATGACCGATTTAGTCCATAACTCAAACAATAGATACTCAGAGCTGGACCAGTTTTACTCTTATAATTTGACTTAATACTTCAGCAAGACTCTTAAGTCATTATTAAGATTATTTGAACTACTGATAATTTATTTGGAAAGACGATACAAGAGTGCCTGTGACAGCTTTAAAAGACCACTTCAAGTTTTTTCAGTAAGCTGGTTCTTTTTGTCTCCATTTTTTTAATCATTTAACCCACCACAGACCACATTGCTTTACCACAATTAACTCGACACAAACTGAGCACACCACTCTCCATTCATTTTTTAGAAAGATTTATTTCGGTCGGAAATCTCCTACCTGGCAGAATGAGCTACTGTAAAGATCATTAATATGACTGGTTGTCTTTTATACTAACTTATGCTTTTCAAATCCACAGGAGCGTGCCAGAAATGAGTTGCACTTTCCATCTTCGCAGCGGCTTCTCTCATGGCCACTTTCTGCTCGTGTCGTCTCGACAGTCCGTGTTTCTCAGAGCTCTCAGCTCCGTGCCCCAGATCAGCCGCAGCCTGCAAGAGAGCTACAGGCTTCTGCAGCTGCCTGATGCGGGACACAGCAGTCCTGCGCAGGTGAAAGAGGCCTACTTGCGCCTAGCCAAGCTCTACCACCCGGACTCTGGGGCTCCGACTGCAGATGCGATGCTGTTTGCTCGGGTTGAGGAGGCCTACCGTGCTGTGCTGGCACATCAGAGCAAAACCAAGCGACCTGATGAAGGGACGGACGTGGAGAGTGAGGAGAAGTTCAGAGGTACTGCACTTCAGCACAGACACTACCTCAGCTACGAGGGTGTGGGCTCAGGCACGCCCAGCCAGCGTGAGCGTCAGTACCGGCAGATTCGTGTCGACCGCGCATCAGAGCAGGTTTTGGACTACCGGCAGAAGGAGCACGAGAGGGCTGCCGCCGCAGAGGGGGCGCTGGTGGAACGGGACATGCGTCAGCGCAGTCGAAAGATCAAAATCACCCAGGCTGTGGAGCGGCTTGTGGAGGACCTGATCCAGGAGTCGATGGCCCGGGGAGACTTCAGGAACCTGAGTGGAGCTGGAAAGCCTCTCAACAAGTTTGAGCACAATCCGTATGCCGATCCCATGACCCATAACCTCAACCGCATCCTCATTGACAACGGCTACCAGCCACCCTGGGTCGTCACGCAACGTGACATCCGAGAGAGCACTGCTCACATCCGAAATAGGTTATTGGAAGGCAGAGCCAGGCTCGACGACCCCATGACCCCCAAAGAGCAAAGCCAATGGGAGGAGCTGTGTGCATCCGTAGAGGAGGATTTGGTGAAACTTAACAAGACGGTGGACAATTACAACCTCATCGTACCGATGCTCAAAATGCAAATGGTTCACTTCAGTTTGTCACGTGAGATTGAGCGCGCTGTGAAAGGAGCCCAACAACACAGACTGGACCAGCAGAAACAGAGGGAGAAGGAGAGAGAGAGGAGGAAGGAGGAGAAAAAAAGAGCCAACGCTGTAAATAAGCCTAAAAAAAACAAACAAGGCTTGATGTCTTGGATGAAGAATTTGCTCAGATCAAACCAGTAAAACTGGGATTCTAAGGGTTTTTTTCCCCACTTAAACCAATAATATCAGTTCACGGGGCAATATTTCAGACAGATTTATTAATCTACTTATTAATATACACTCTGAATCAAACAATGGGGCCACTGATTAACTCTGTGTTACTGCTGCTTTTGTCCAGGATTGTCACCAGGGACGAGTTGTTCAAAAGAAATTGATCAGATTGGATCAAATCTTGAAAATAGGTTAAAAAAAAAAAAAAGCTGCTAGCGAATCCGGCAGGAAAACACACTAAATACTCTATTAACAACAACATAAGCGCTATATTAGAAATGATATGAATGATTTGATTGTGATAAATGATAAAATATACATCTGGTACTTCCACATTTGAGTCTACAGAGAGAGAGAGAGAGAGACGAGTGGACACACAGGAACATACAGGCACACAGAGAGACACTCAGACACACAGGCAAGCAGGGACAGAGCTCTCAGTGTGATTAGAAGCAGCAGAGAAGAAAAATCGGACAATTTACATATTGGGTCGCTTTTCTGTCCAGCGTAAACCCTGTAGTTCTCATCCCTTCCAAATTTTTTATTGAAGATTTGAGTCTAACTCGGCGAGGTTTGAATGCATCGATTAATGCGTGATGATGTCACCAACATGCAAATGAGCGTATGATGTCATTTAGTAACTTAAGTGCTAGCTGCGTTCACTGGAAAACATTTGGCAACTCTAGCTGGAAAAAACAAGTATTGAGCAATCATGACTGTAAAGTGTGAGGAACTGCACGTGTTGTTTCTGTGAAATTGCTCCTCTGAAAATACAAACCTAACACTAACTTTTGGTTGCTATGTGACATTAAAAGTTAAGGTAAATTAAAACTTTGTGTTACAGAGTTTTACATGTTTTGGGTGTGGGAAAAGGTTAAAAAAGCTGACTGTCTCATTCTAGTCTGGCAGCTGCTCCAGTGTCGCAGGGTTGCAGATGACGATGGGCTCCTTGCCACTGGCTCCGTCACCTGCAGCTTGCAGCGCCTGAGCAACGGCCCTGGACGGAGTCATCACCTTGGTCCAGTCGTGGGCGATGTACTGGTGGTACGGATCCTGAGAGCTCTCCAGCTTCTTGGAGCGGATGTAGCTGAGCATGATGCCGAATGTGAAGAAACTGAACATGCCAACCACCAGGAGGATATACATCATGCCCTGAGACTCAGTGTGGGCCCTGGATCCAGCCATGTGGTGCACAGCCTGCTGGGTAGTGTAGTTCTGAGGTATCGGCGGCGGCAGCATGCTTGTGCTGTTGAGGCAGTGCTGCAGGAGGGAGAGCAGGAGCGACTGCAGTTCGGTGGTGTTGATGTGTGGCATGGCTGACCTCTGCTGGACGCTCAGCAAACTGCAACTGAGGCGGAGGAGATGGTAAGAAAAAGATTCATCTCAGAGAAAATCCAGTTTATCTCTGCAGAAATTAAACTATATATATTACTATTGTATTATGTAGCAATATCAAAATGTGAGTTATTCCATCTGATTCGCTTACAACATCTCAAGAGGCAACAGATAAATGAGAAAAATGTGCTTTCTGAGTTGCAGAAAACCCCCAAGTTGCTAAATACTTTATGTTTTCCTTCTGATTTGATAGAATGAGTGCATATTAAGACAATATAAACAAAATATGGAGGAGCTAAGTGACAGGCATAATTAGTAAGACTGATAATAAATTTTAGAGTCTCAGAACATTAACACACAGTGATTTAAATAAAACAAATTTATCCCACAGAAGAAATAAGGAGAAATCTATTTCAGGAAATTCCTATTTCTCAGACTTTCATAAAGTGTGTTTAAGTGACACTTTAGTACATCACTTCCCAACCTTTTTACTTAAAAGAACACTTCACCCACAAAATTACCAATTGTATATCAATTAGTCATGCCATGTTACCTTAAATTATTGTGGAAGACCTTCACATTTAAAACTGAACTGAAAGTTAAACTTATATACATGCTCTTTTCAAAACCACAGTAAACTCTGTGGCAAACAAACATGTATGATACTTACACAAATTTGAGTTTATATCTTGAATTATAATCTAAACATAAAAAACAAATAAAAAAAAAAGTTTTCTTCACAAAGATGAATAAAATATTGAGATACAGGCCTATTGTATAGTTATTTTTTTTAAAAAAATTAACACCCCTTAACCCTTTGATAACTTTGCAAATTGGCATTACTTCTTTTAAAAACACTAGAGGGAGGTGATGAGTAACTTAAGAAAGAGAAAAAAGAAATGGCCCAAAAATTAGCAAGAAATTTGCAAAAACTTACAAGAAAATTACCTGAAAATAAGCTAAAAAAAAAATTAAAAAATAAACTAACAAAACAAACAAACAAGAAAATAACTCAAGAAAGGGTTTAAAAAATAAGATTTTGTTTTTTCCCCCTCTTTTCTGTGACATGATTTTAAATATATAATTAAGAGAATAATAAATATAGTTTTCTGGACCTGTTCCCCATTAAAAAATCTCTAATTTCCTGTGTTTTTGAGAGAACTCAAACCAATTTTCCCTGGTTTCAGAGGTTTAAATATTTGTAAACGGCGTCTGAATGCAGCACAAGAAAACTGATGTAGTTCCAGGTGTTAAAGGTTTAAAATCAAAGACTTGTGCCCCCCATGAAGCTTTAGTGTAGGTTTCGGGACCCCCAGGTTTGCATCTGGTGCTTTAGTATGTCATCATATGTTAAAATTACATTTTGAAAAAGACTGGTTACTCACCTTTCAAAGTTAGTCTTGGTGGTAGGAGATTGAAGGTGAAATGATATAGAAACTGATTCCTACATCATTTTTCAAGCTTTATTAAGTAGAAAGAAAAACCTACCTTTCAAGTATCCGGATTCAGTTCCTGTCGTCATTGGCAGCAGCAGACAGCGATGATTTCGAGTCATGTGTCTCCAGTAGGATTAAGAGCAGCTGGTCTCAAACACTCGCACTTCGAATAGAAACGTACATCCCCCTCCTGTCTTGGTCATAATGTTCCCTCCCTTATGCTTTTACGCAGAGGAGATATGCAGCACGTTCATCTTGTCAACACTTTTAATGAAACAAGGAGGTCACAGGGCAAGGTCAAAAGAGCTCAGCATAGAGAGGCAGTAGTGTAGCATGACTTTAACCACTGTGCTATACTGCTACAATCAGCTGACATGAATTGTAGATGAGCATGTTTGCAGTTAGGTCATTGTCTTTACATCAGACCATCTCATTTAGGCAGTGCTGATCTGGTAAGACATAATGAAAATCATTAGAAAAATATGGTAAATTGGCTCAGATGTTTATATGTTGGGACAGTCTTATAATCAGGGACAAACTAATATTAAGAATTACTTGAAGATACAGTTTCTATCATTCATTGTGGCTCAAGACTGGTGTCTGAACCCAGGTTGTTAAGAGTGTATGCGGCTGATCATATTGTCTCATTAATTACTGAAAATCAACAATGTCCATATTTTAGTAGGAGGTGCCGGGCTGCAGCAGGAGAACAAAGCTGCTTTCAGACTGGAGTCAATGTGGACAGTGTGCGGCACAGCTTAGACGAGATTGAGTTACAACACAATCACCTCCAAACGTCCTTAAACTATTCTTTTTTTTTTTAAGAAAAAGGGGAAAAAATCTCCTAAATATTTTCAGACGAAGTAAATTACACAGATTTTGCACATGAAACATCCAGACAATGCATGCAGTTTTTCCAACAGTGCATCATTGTCATCGTAAACAATGATTAAGTTCACTTTCTTTTTACCAACCAGAGCAAAAGCAGCAAGTGCAGCAGACAAAAAAAAAAAAAAAAAATTACAAAAACATTTCATTTGTTCAAGTTGATTGACAAACTTGGACAGACATAAAAAGGACACAGATAAGACCAACTGGAACACTGAACACTGCTGACACTGATAAATGAAGACATCCTGCTTAAGCTTAACAGTACATGATGTCAGTGTCCTGATAGTGTTGCTGTATCCACTCACTGTCTGTTTATATCTCAAGATACAAAGACCTCTCAGATACCTAGAAAGTCACATTAATGAAACTATAGAACTCTCATTTTGTATTATTAAGACATTCGTCATAATTCAACACTTAGAGGCCTCATTTGTTTCATGTAATTTTTAGGTAACGGCAAAATCATTTCAAAGATGGATTTTTCTTTTGGGCCATTCTGCTTCTGCTGTGTGGTCATAAGAGATGCAAAAGAGGAACTAGCAACAAATGTCGTGGGCTGCATTAACCGCAGCATATTTAAATATACGCACGTGAGCCAACAGCTCATCTGAAGCCGTATATTCTAAACCTGCTGCTTTATCAATACAAATTTCTGTTAAAAAACTGCTTTTTATAACTGAGAGCGGCCCAGAGAGCTTAGGCATACTGATTAATCGGCCTGTTACTGGGATGTTTTAAATCTTTTTTTAAGTCTTTCAAGTTATGATTCGCAGCCCGATCACCTGAACAAATGTTGGCATAGTACATTTCTGCAAACATTACATTTGTACATTATTGTGAAGTGGATATTCTGAAACTTTATATTTTAACAACGCTGTGTTCAATGTGTGGTTATGTTTAGGCACACAAACCACATTGTTTGTATGGTTTATGGCTTGAAACACCCACGTTTTGTGGCACAAACACCACTAGAAATGCTGCAACAGCTTTTGAAAAGACCATGGTTCAACGGCACAATCCCTGCTAAAGATTATGTATATGTACATTATGTATCTTTCTCTTTTGCTTGCATGTTTCATTGTTTTCAGGTGAATCAGCACGCTCTCACTCCCAACTTGTCAAACATTGCTGCATCAGAGACAGACACACATTGGCACCTTATGCAGCTATATGATACGCACCAGGTACATCAGTTATGGAGGCTGCGGGCGACAGCCTAATTTCTCAGATACTGCCACTTTGTCAGTGGGCGTTGGATTCAGACACAGACGCAGAGAAGCACCTCTTGTGGCGGTATGATACGTACTAGTCGGCATCAGTTTGTAACACTGGCAACTACCGTTTTAGTCGCCTAAACTTAAGGAAATCAACCTAAAAACAAAGTGTTTTACCTAGGTTTTGAGTTTATTATGAAAAAGACTTTATGCATATATAAAGTATTTTGAAAAGACACGATACATGTAACAAGCAGACATTGACATGCCGTCCACACATGAACATCCAAATAGATGCAGGAGAGTACCTGCCACATCATTTTCAAACACATCACACGAAAAGTAAAAACATAACTCTGAGCTTTGGTAATTTATTATTCTATAAGCTTAAAATAAAAATAATCACTAATTGGATTCCTTACATTAAATGCCATTTGCTTTTAAAATCCTTCTAAGGCCTCTTTAAAAATCTTTCACTCATTTAATACGTTAATGAAGCACTACTCTTGCAGAGATGATCTTTTTACCTGGTGGATACAAATGAAAAAAAAATGTTTAAGAGAAAGATATGCTTTCATGGACCTATGTGTCACAATTTACTATTACATTTTCCTATATTAGACGTTGTGCAAATCAGTAAATCTGTGTAATTTGAAAGACAAATATAACTTACCATTAATGTTACTCCAGCTGCACCCCGTCACAATTGTCTTTTGATTCTAACAGCCTGGAAATATAAAAGGAAAAGGTGAATTATTGTTACTATTATTAGGTCACATTTACTTAAAGGTCCAGTGTATAGGATTTTGGGGGGGGCGCACATTAGCAGGCCATCTCCGACGTGCCAAACAGCTATAGAGAAACACTGATTTTTAACGTGGAACTGCTTTATTCAGTATTTTTACTACTTTAAATCACCTGATCATTTTGTTTTGTTGAGAAAAAAACTGCAGATAATTCAGGTCCTGGTAAAAACCAATGAACCAACCAACAATGAACACTGAAGGAATCCTAACTGGGAGTTTTAGCTGGATGCAATCTGCAATCCTCACCACTGTCCCTTTAAACCTCTTTGTAAGACCCCTGACCCCAGTGTAATGTTAAAAGGCTTAATGCTTAATCTGAAATGAAACACCTTCATAATACATGACATAAAAGACAGATGACTCACTGTGCCTGAGCCTTGAGAGCTATACGGGCCTCCCGAGCTTCATGCTCCTCCGAAATCTTCTTGTAACAGTAGACCAGAACCAAAATGAGCCACAGCTGCAGAACTACAATCAGCACGTACATCATGATCTCTGAGATCACCGCTGTCAGCTCCCGATTGGCTGGAAGAGAGAAACCAACAATGAGGCATGACAGAGGAAGGGTTAGGAGTGTGTCTTCTGTGCAGACTCTTACAGACATTTGTCCTTGAGGAGACACTCTGCAAAAGACACTATTCTTTTGTGATGTGCTGCTGCTGAACAAGGCTTGTATAAAAGTAGTAGAGGAGGGACGTATTGTAACTATTGTAACACAATATTTATCTGAGTTACTGGTTACTTTTAGATTAAGACAAACCATAGAAAATATAGGGTACATTTATGAAATTAAAAGCAATTTAGTATTTAAACCTCTGAATCCCAATCTTTTTGGTTTGTGAAATGTTTATACTCAGGGTGGTGTTACACACATACACAAATCCATGAGCAGTTATACAAAAAATAATTGAACTTCACGGATTCATTTTCAGTTTCATTTAAATGACTGTTTGAGGCCCAAAGTCATGAAAAATTCTCAAAAAAGCAAAGATTAGAGAGAAAAGCAAATCTGTGTTGCAGAGCTGTCTTGTTTCTTCTCTTATTGTGATTTAAAACACGCCAGACTCATGCATGGCTGAGAAACACACTTGTAAATGGACGGTTCAGACGCACGTGCATGCATGTTTTATTCTGTAATGACTTTAATGAAAATGTATGTGTTTGGGAAGCACTGAGCATACGCCTGGATAAATGAGACTCAGATTAATTTACTACATGGGTTGTGTGGGAGTTTGAGAATAGATGTTTCAATATTGTTTTGACAATGACTTCTGTCTCCCTTTTTGGTTTCTCTGTTTTCTTCACCAATTCAGTGTAACACACAATAAGTAATTGATATACAAATGGTTATTTTGTGGGTGAAGTACTTTTCTTTAAGAATGTTTTGCTAATAACATGTACTTAAAAAGGAAGTAGGGTTTTAACAAAAGAGCTTTTACCTGTAAAAATGTATTTACATTATTGTTGTTTAAGTGAGGGATCTGAATTCTTCCTCCACCACTGCTGACAGCTAATCTTTTCACAGGTAAATCCCACCTTACCTACAGCCACCACGTTGAGCTCCACCTCCTTCTCCACAGTGACGTGCTCATCATACCGTGGCAGGAAGAGGGTGCGGTGGATGGTGCAGCGGTACGTCCCTGTGTCATTGAAGATGACGTCATTAATGTAAATGGATCCTATCTGAATATCTTCGTTTTGTGTCCCATGCCACTCCAGGCGGTGGCTGAAATCTTCATGGAGGATGTCAGCACTGGGGTGTTCATAGTGGAAAATCTAAGAGAAGGAAACGTGAGATATTTATGAATATTTGTGTAATCCAAGAAAGAAGCAAGCACACCCTCTTTAGATTTTGTACTCTAATTATGCCGTGCATTACTATAACTTTTCTTTATGGTAGCAATATGGTGCACATTGTAACATGTCCTTCTAAAGCAGAAGAAGAGCAAGAACAAGGAAGAAGAAGAAAATTACCGCCATCTCCTGGTCCTGAATCCCTCACCCCCTGCCAGATGTTCTAGCAAGCCCCTAACATCCTAAAATCCAAGATCTGTGCTTAAATTCTAGAAACGTCCTGAAATCCTAGAAATGTCTTGAGATCCTAGAAATGTTTTACAATCCCAGAAATGTCCTAAAATCTGAGAATGTCCTAAAATCCTAGAAAAATCCTTAAACCCTACAAATGTCCTTAAATCCTAGAAACATCCTAAACCCCAAAAGCGTCAATAAATGCTAGAAATGTCCTCAAATTCAAGAAACGTGTGAGGCTGCTACAACTGGCCCCTGGCCCCTGGCCCCTGTCATTCTTAAAAGTTTAGTATCCCTGCTGCACCTTTAATGCCCACAGAATGTCCATGATGTGAATGTAGAGACGTACAAAAATATAGAGCAAAGTTATGGCATTGTCAGAGGTATGAAACAATAACATGTACTTCTGTTTTTGGTAATATTCATGGCACAGTTTCAGAGATGCTCAAAGCACCTTGATAGCAGAGGAGATCCCCTTTTTCATTCACAAATCGCAGACAGATTCAACAGCTCCTTTGGCGAACTCACATGCCTGAACTCCTCCTCCTCCAGCGGTTTGAAGTGCCAGTCCACAGTGGCTCGGCCGGACACCTCCTCTCTTTTCTTACAGGAGATGCAGCCCAGCAGGAATCTCTCTCCTGCCACGGCTTCGGTCAGAGAGTCCACCTCTGCACAGCCACCATGGCACTGAGACACTAAAGAGGGAGGGGAAGAAGAAGATAAAGACACAGAGGTAGAAAAAAAAAGATTAAAAAAAAACAAGAAGCAGAGAGAAAAGGAGACAATGACACAAGAGTAAAGAAGATAAATATGCAAGCGTATTATTATAGTAATCACTTTTCATATATAATTTAGTCTTCATCTTACTTGAAGGAAAGATGTATTTAAATTAGGAATAGCTAACCAAAACAGCACTCGTAGCCGTGCCAAGAAACAGGTTTAAAATATTTCCTGCATTTAGAGGCAATGTACCTTTGTTTGTGTAGCATCTTTCAATAACAAACCAAAGTGATTCACACAAAACATAAAAAAGACAGAATATAAAAGAAACAGCAATATCAAAAGACACATAACAATAGGATTTAAAATAAAATAGAAGATAAAACTAAATCATTAAACCAGAGAATAAAAAGAAATGAGGTTTGAGTGAGCATATACACTTATTTAATTTGATTTCTGTTTAATTCAGCATGATCAGGATTAGATTTATTAGCCATGGTAATTAAACATATTTCTTTAGTCATTTTTCGGTGAGACAATATTTCATGTCTCAGAGTACAGCTTGTCCATGATAAAATGTGTCTCATACGAAGCTGATTGAGAGTTTCAAAACGAGTATAAGTGTCAGAAAATGAGATGAACGGCAGGTTCAGTGTAAATATTATTCTGTTAGTACAGTAGGTGACCTATATAATAGTCCAGTAAATTAAAGACAGTTTGGGGTATCTGTTATTGATTAAAGTTTTTAAATGTAAGTTTTTTACAGTTAAAATTGTAGTGAGTGTACACTGATTGAGATTCAACCAGACATGCATAAAACATATAGGGTTTGAAAACTTTGTTTTAATACATTTTAAAAAGGCATTTTCTAGTCCAATGATGCCTTTTCTGAAAGTGACAGGTGAAATGAAGGCAATTGTCTTGTAACTTATTACTTTTTTTTGGTGCTTTTTTTTCAGGTAATTTGACTAAACACTTCCGCATATTTTGTAGCTATTTTCAGGTAGTCTTATTTTGTATCTTTTAACTAATGTTTGCTTTTTTGCGTATTGTAAATTCTAGTTTATTGCTATGTTTTATTACAACTTACTTTAATACATTCTTTTATTTTTTGTGCTTGTTTTGTTTACTTTCTTGAAATTTTTTGCAAATTTCTCACTCATGTTTTATTTTTAACTCTTTTTTTTGGTTATTTACAGTGTACAGTTTGGCCCTCTTTTTTTGTATTTAAGGATTTTCTTTCATGAGGAAGCGTTGTTAAACACTGAAAGAACGCACTTAAAAAGTTTCAACCTGAGCCACCACCAACAATATTTTCATACTTAAAGTTGAGGACACAAATGATTTTGGACTTACCGAAAAGACTGAAGACAACTAAAAGAGACAAGTTGCATGTCATTTCTGCTGGAGCAACTTAAAACCAGCGGCTGAACCAAATATTGAGCTTTCCTTGACTTAAACCTGCGGAGAAATAACTGTGGAGATTAAGATTGCATTACTGACATAATGCCCTTTGATCCCTGATTAATCCCATGGTCTTCTCAACAAGCCAGTCCACCATTTAATCCACACTGTCAGTCCATTAGTTCAACAATGTATTTCACAAAGGCCCAAAACGCCTTATAGCACTGAAAATGTTTACTTAAAAACAGTTGGGTCTCCGAGTTTCTTCGCAGTAGTTTTAAGTCTCCCCTTCAATCCCGTCTGACTTTAAGGCAGCTATATTTAGAGTGTGTGAATCCAGGAGAGCTGGAGGTTGTGAGTGTTGAAAGCCAGCAGGAAACCCGAGATGATGAGACTCGATCCATAACTACAGCATGGCCGTCTAAAGAAGACCTCAGTCATATTTCCTCTGATTGATAAAAGAAAGCTCTCTCAAACAGGGAACATTTACAACATCCTACAGATTTCTTTTGTTTTTTATTAGTGCTTTATTTTTTAATATTTATAGCTATTGACACACAGCCTGAGATGTTATGCAGGTTTTGGTTATTACCTTTGCTTGCTTAAATATTTTATTTGCCAAAAATGTATTCATATTGTTTTATTTGAAGGCGTTTATGTCCTTTCTTAGTTGGTAATAAGACAAAAGAAGCAGCAAGTCTGGCATGCAAACTCATCTCTTACATGTTTTGTTAAACAAATCCAGACAAACACGAGTTCAGAGTGAAGCACACAACGATGCAGGGCTTAACCCTTTGAGACCTGAGCAAATTAATTTCTTTAAAAAAGAAAATAAATAAAATTTAAAAAAAAATTAAAAAACATGGGAAGAGGGCGACGAGCAACTTAACACAAAATGGCCCAGAAATTAACAAGATATAAGTTAAAAGTCACCGGAGAGCTACGTAAAAATAAGCCAAGAAAAAAAAATAATAATAAAGCAAACTCAAGCGCAATAAAAACAGTTAAAAAAACTTATTTTAAACTAAACTATATTAATTAATTATATCAATAAATTATTTCAACTCATTTATTTCCCTCTGGTACAGTAAGTAAAACCAGAAAAGGTCTCATGTTTTAACTGTACAGTTTCTCTTCTTGTCAGTTTTAATATCTGCCATCAAATAATCTAACAGTCCGTCAATGTCACAAAAACAAGGCCCCTGAAGTCAAGGCCGACAGACAGGCTGCCACTGAAGGCCTCAGCTCGCGTGCTGACCACAGCGACAAAAAGACACACGTGGTCGGTACAGTCAGCGTGTTGATGTGATGAATGTAATGAGTTGTTTTTCTTTTTTTTTTAAAGAGGGGATGCCTTGTCACACGTCAGGTCAAGTTAAACACGTCCCGCTCTACAAAAATATGAAAAAGATGCACAGCACACTCGGGTAGGATACAAGCTTCTGGCAGCCAGACTGTGTGCATGTGCTCTGCGTGTGTATTTTGGCTGGAGGTCAGGGATGTGGTCATGTGATGTAAGCAGATGACACAGTGATAAGGGTCCTTGCCTCTTTTAACCTTGCTGTGAATGATAATGACAATAAAAATCAGCCTGAGCAATCTTTAAAATTACACACGTGAGGGTGAAAGAAAGACCTTGGGTTGATGCGCACACACACGCGAAGGGGGGGACTTCAAGGAAATGTTGACATATGATAAACCCTGTGTGTGTGTGTGTTTGTGTGTGTATTTGTGTGTGTGGGGGGGTGTGTGTGTGTGTGTGTGTGTGTGTGTGTGTACGTGGGGGAGTGGGCTGCACCTCTGTGACCCCACACACGCATACACACAGTGAGTGACACACCTCCTTCCTCGCTATGCTGGTGATGTTTTTTTATTTTTAGAACAGATCGAGTTTCCAGTCCCCCGATTCAGCAGCCTGAGGTGCTCAGCAACACAACTCTCTGTATCCTGGAGCAGTTTCTCACCCGCCTGGCTGCGTATGTAACACAGTTCAGCTCAGTTCAGACACACACGGTGGTTCTCTGTTTTGAAGCGGAGCCAGTGAAGTGTTGACTGCAGCAGGCGTTCACAGGGACCGAGAGGACGGAGGATGTCTAGAAAACCTATGGAGAATTTGAAATTGCCAAGTCATTGTGATGCTCTGCCTTCGATTTGAAAGGATGCAGAAGCAACTGCTGGCTGGGGACCAAAACTGACGAGCAGGTAAAAGCAAATTTATTACAACAATACATATTTTCAGGATGTAGCTGTGTTGTATATCCTTTAAAAAACACTTCTTGAAAAGATGACTGTTTTCATCTGGATTGTACATTTCTTTCTTCTATAGCCTCTGAAGTTTAGTTTTTAAAAGTGTGAGGATTTCTGTCATAAAGTGTATTAAAAAAAAGTCTGGTGCATTGAGAGATAAACATTAGAGATATAGGACTGAAACATGCAAACTGTGTGCAAATGCTGATGGGACTTAGGCATCGGAGATTAGTACTTCCTGTGCAGTGCACTAAAACTGTCAGTGTCTTTTAAATCCAAAAGAGCTGTAATTATCTGAATCTAAATTGCAACTATTTTGATGATTATTTCAGTTGCTTTTGGAGTAAAAATGCCCCAAAATTGCTTGTTTCACACCCTCAGTTGTGAGGATTTGTTGCAGATTTGTTGTCTTATGTGACTGTAACTGTGTATCTTTAAGTTTTTGATGGTTGGTCAACAAAAACCAGCAATTTTAAACTGATAAATTAGGCTTACGGAAAATGCTATGGATTTTAAAAAAATAAACCCATTAACACTCATTATTTTATTAACTGGACAATGATGCAATTATTTTCTCAATTAGTCTGGAAGACCAATCAAAAAATGAAAAGGATCACCCTAAAATCAACAACAATCAGGTTTTTCTGTATAATCCATGAGTGTATTTTAAACTCAGGTGTCTCTGTTATTTAAAATCGCAACATTAATGCATCAACTAAACCTAATTTGAAACCTAGGGTGACATAACTTTCCTTGTGCTGCTTTCAGCAAATGTGTTACACAAGTATTTAAACCTTTGAACTCCAAGCATAATGGTTTGACTTCTTTCAAAAACATAGGGAAAGGGGAATGACTAACTTGGCAATAAATATTTAATTAATTGCAAGAAATTAGTAAATTTTGAGATTTTTTTAAAATCTGGGGAAAATATATAGAGAAAGAAAACGCTAGGTAAAAATTATGTTTATAATGATCATAATTACATATTTCAAATTATGTTACAGAATTATTATAACTTTTAAGCACTTTATCCAGGTCACTTCTGTCTGTTTTTTTTTTTTTTTTTTAACTTTCTTATTTATTCATTTATTTAAACAAATTTTCAGGTAACTTCATCGTACCTCATTTCTTGCTAATTTTTACTCATTTCTTGCTAATTTTTGGCACATTTCTTCTTTTGTCACTCATTGCCTTCCACCAATGTTTTTGAAAGAAATAAAGCCAATTCTTTCAGGTTTCAAAGGGTTAAAGGGGAACTTCAAAATTCATACATGTTATTCCTGTGGTCTACTATAGTCCAAAGTGTTCACAAATATTGATTTGATATTTCCTTGGCAGTGAAAATAACATACTGAAATTCTTAATTCCCCCTTCAAGGTTTCTTGTCAGTGTTTGTCCTTTTGTCTGCAGCTTTTGTTTTCAGCTTCTGACAAGGTGACCTGTCACTGACCCTGCTTACTGCTTGTGTCCTGGAGGAGAAGATATTCAATCTCTTACAAGCTACGTCCTACCTATAATAGTTTATGACACCACATGAAGTGATGCTGCTGCAGGAGGCGAGGGGTGAGATTGAATTTACATGCCATACTATGCCACATTGCCTTTTTGTTGCTATAATGTTCCATAATCAATGAATAGTCTTTATTGAATTTATTTCTACTTAATAAAGACTAACAATCCTCTCATTATATGCTTATTTATAGAAAGTTAGTGAGGTATGAGGCAAAAGGTTACAAATACTGACTGCACACAACAGTGTTAGACACAAGGGGTCGCCATACTTCTGTCGGCTAATTTCGGTCATTTCGGTTCAGCTCCCTTCAAAGTAACTCTGAAATTATGCTAAACCTGTGGATGTTTTCAATTGTTGGTCAGGGTGTACTGGGAAACAGGTGGTGAGAGACTTCATTTTCATGCTAGAAAAATCCAATTACTGAAGCTGTATACTATGGGACTGCTTTACTGCTTTAAATGTTACTTCTAGCAATACAACATTTTGATTTTAACAGTGAGTCTAGTTGGCCCTTTAACACCTGGATCGACATCAGTGTTCTTCACTAGCACTGAAAAAACTGATTTGATTTCTTTCAAAACCACTGTACAATCTGGCAAGAAATGTTCTGTAAACTGAAAAAAATATGGTAAAAAGTCAGGACATGATCTGAACATTTTTTTTTTTTTTTTTTTTTTAACTTTTCTTTGTGTTTTGTCTTAACTATTTTTTGTAGAACTTTTTACATATTATTGCTAATGATTTTTGTTTGTTTTCACATAATCTTCTTTAAATCGTTTACTAATTTATTGCTTATTTCTTTAGTTTTCAGGTAATTTTCTTGTAACTTATTACTATATTTTGCCTTTTTTTGCTTATTTTCGAGTAATTTGACTACACACTTACACATTTTTTTAAGCTCATTTTCACGTAGTCCTATTTTGTAACTTTTCACTGTTTGCTTTTTTGCGTATTGTAAATTCTAGTTTATTGCTATGTTTTCTTACAACTTACTTTAATTTTTTCTCTTGTTTTCAGTTTATTTTCTTGAAAATTTTCGCCAATTTCTCACTCTTTTGGTAGTCTTTTTTGGTAATTTTCGTGTGAGTTTTTCCAAATTTCTTGCTACTATTGTGTCATTTCTAAGTGTGTGTGTGTGTGGTGGGGTATGAGTTCTTTGTTCTTTCTTGATTTAAAATTGAATAATAATACAAAAAAAAAAACAACAGCGTATAATCTGTATAACTTTTTACTAATGTAGTGCTATTTTGGGGGCATTGATTGTTAAGTTGCTGGTCGCCCTCCCATGTTTTTGAAAGAAATCAAATCATTTTGCCAATTCATGGTCTATTTGTTTCAAATTTGCGAATAAACGCTGTTGAAAGATAAAACACATTTTCGGTGGCAGCTGGTTGTTTGATGTAAACACTGTTCTTCTCTCGCCACATCCTCTGGACAGTTATTTTCCCCGGACCGTACCACAAAGTTTGCCGGAGGGGTGATCCTCTTGTTTTGCTGTTATTTGTGTTGGTTTGAGGACATTGCGAGAAACATTTTTTCAAAATAATTGTATTAATTGTGATATCGAAGGTGTTACTGGTTTTGTGTCTTGTTAAAATACATAGCAGGGGTGTACTTTTCTTGATTTGACTTCTCTTAGCCCCCTACGTACTAAGTTAATGGGCCGACCGAGTGGCGTTCCTTTTCACTTTTCGACAAAAAAGCTATTGTCTGTTACTTTTAAGTTAGTATGCTGCCAGTGCTAAGCTAACTTTGTCCGTTAGCTTTAAATTTAGTTTAATAACTTTGTTTTATCGCGGAGTGTTTTTAAAGAGAAAATGGAAGGCGTCGGCGGTGTAGTCTATCTTCTGAAAGTTAAAGGTTGCTAGCCAGATAGTCATCTTTTTGTGTCGGCCTTCGGAGGTCGGGGGGGTAAACGTTAGCTCGACTCGGCTGTGTTTGGCGTTAGCTGGCTAAAGGCTAACTGTTAGCCACAGCCGGCAGATGCTTCTTAACGCGTCCGAGAATGTTGATGTGTTCCTGTGAAAAAGTGGATTTTAACATCACCTCCCGCACCGTCGCTCGGCTCGTCTTCGAGGCCGAGCAAGATAACCGAAACGGAGGAAACTCGTCCAATGGGAGGTAGGAGTTTAAACTTCCCCCGGGCTGCAAAGTTTCTTTTTCTTTCTGTGCAATGTTATTAAAACCCATTTCTGCAATCTCGTTACCCATTGGAGTCACACGGTGTCGCGTTAACAGATATCAGTGGTTTGGGGTGTTTCC
Organism: Plectropomus leopardus; assembly: GCF_008729295.1. Classification (NCBI taxonomy): domain Eukaryota; kingdom Metazoa; phylum Chordata; class Actinopteri; order Perciformes; family Serranidae; genus Plectropomus; species Plectropomus leopardus. Next base: position 28,807,834 of record NC_056469.1, on the reverse strand, counting down.
TGTAACTGCAGATCATTCAAGTGCTGCGAGCCAAGATGAACAGAGCAACAACAACATTGAGCAACGAGGAGCAGCTGCTCCTGAACACTTGCTTCACGCAGCAGTAACTTGAATTTGCGTGTTTGTGTCGGCGTGTTTCGCGTCTGCGATGGCTGTGTGATGTGCGATGTTTGCTTAACGTGGCTTATTTACATCAGGGTTCCCACGGTCATGGAAAACCTGGAGAAAAAAAATCATAGACTCTCAATCAAGTTTTATAGGCCTGGGAGAGTCATGGAATAATTAACCCTTGGAAACCTGAGCAAATTGACTTGTAAACAAGTAACAAAAAGGCATTAATGGAAAAAGTAAATGATTTTAAAGTGCAAAAAAAAAACACATACTAATAAGTTTAAGAAACGGAAATAAAAAAACAGTTAAAAAATCAAGGAAATGACCTGAAAAAGAGTTAAAGGAAATACTCCTAAAATAATAATTGTGTTATCCCTCCCCTTTTCTTTGCTTTCTGTTTATTTTTAGTTTCTCCCTTGGTATTCTGTTTTGTTTTTAGCTTTAGATATTTATTATTATTACAGTCTTGTTATACTAATATCTTTCTCATCAACTATAAATGATGAACCTTGAGGAAAATGCTAAATTGATAGGTAGATTTTGGAAAGCAATATTACCACTGAAGATGTACTCAGAAGTGTTGACTATAAACATGAAAAGGCCTAATGTATGATGTTAACTTTCTTGTGTACACCTTCATTGTGTTGTATGTGTTGTCTTTGTGTTAAATAAATAAAAAGTAAAAAATAAAAATACATAATCTTAAATATGCATATGATAACTATAAATATAGTCGTCTCAACACTACAATAAGCTTTTTAAAAATAATCCTCTAATTTCCTGCAAATTTCAGGATAATTATTTGACATTCCTCTTACAGGCATCTTAACACAGTATGAGAAAATGATGTCGATCCAGGTTTCAAAGGGTTAAAAATCATTTTGGTAAAAGTTTGGTAAAAGTCATGGAATTTTGTTGTGTGTAGTAAAATTGTTACAGGAATCCTGCGTGGAAAACCTTCCGTGTAATATAACAAAATTTATTTTCTGAAGCGATCATTGCATTGGAGCTTTAATGTGCATCTGTTTGTGACGCTTTGTCTTACCATCACGTACGTTTATTCATTTTTTTCCCTGCGTCCCAGCTCTCTCTTCATTTGTGCTAGCCGCTGAAGTTATGTTTGGATTTGATATGTTTGGAAAAAGGCGAGGCAAATGCGGCAAGAAAAAAAAAGGATTGTGGGTCCTTGAAAGTCACGGAAAAGTTTGGAGATTTTTTCCATGACTGTGATATGTAATGGTGAAAAGATCAGGCTGGTGTGCTGACCAAGGAGTGAAGGCTGCACAGGGATTATGGTGGATTACTCTGGACAAACAAGTCTGCGCCAAGATTGGTCTTGTTCAAACAGATCACAGCAAATACTGTCAGGCGTTCTCGGGTCCTTGCCTCAGAAGTGTCTGCTTTGAGGGCAAACAATGGCGTGACACACACACACACACACACACACACACACACACACAACCCTTCCCTGTTGGAGGACACATCTGCAGAATGTTTCCATGTAGTTTTGAGCTTGGTAGCCTTTAGTGATAATTAAACTCTGTTATTGGCAGTATGAATTGAAGTATGTGCTGTGCAAAAGTCTTAAGCCACCTTAAATCTTGTTATTTTAGCAAGTTTATAATGATTATACATATTTATTTCTCAGCAGTCTCTTAAGCAAAATGCAACCAGAACATACATACAGAACATAATATCAGCATATCATCTGGATCAGCAGATATTGGCTTTATGCATAATATGAAGTTAATTCCACTGCAGAAGAGACTTGATCATCACTACAATTTGGTTGGGGAAAACAGTGGATGTATCAATTATCAGCTAAATGAGTTGTTATAAATTGGCGAATCCAATATCTGCAAAAAATCCAATATCGTGCATCCTTACAGTATTAAAAATGCAAATATGTCAGAATAAAAAAAACAACTGAACAGGCTAAAGTTGCAGGTATTTTGTGTGACCTCCTTATCCACTTAGCATGTCTTGAACTGTCTTTGGAAGGCAATTATTAGATTTACAAATGAGATTTACAAACTAATATTCTGGTATAAAGGAAGCTATGTGAAAAGGGACGTCAAACCCAATATTGACTTCGCTCTGAAGAAGCCATTTCAATCTGACTTTTAGTGGTGCTTTAATGTATTATACATGTTCTTCGGATTCTTTGTATCTATTTAAATTAATATATATATATATTTATTATATATATATATATATATATATATATATATCCCGTATCTATTTAAATTAATATATATATATAAATATATATATATACACACACACACAAAGCACAGTACTGTATGTATTCCGGTGTTGTTTATGTCCGCTACACTGTCTGACAGTTGCTGTGTGAGATTGTGTGTTTGTTTTTTTTGGAAAGTTTAAGGACCAGCTGTGTTTTTGTAAGTCAGGGCTTGGCATTTTATCAGGGACTGATCTGTATAGGCTTTCCTGACAACAAACACGGGTCAAAATGATCTCTCTTGCCGTTTGTTTCCATCCACTAATAAATGCATAGTGACCAGCGTCAGTCAGTCCCTTGTACACCCAGTTTTAGCTATTTCTGAGTACTTGAAGGGAGAAAACCATTAACCCTTTTAAATCTGGAGCGACATAACTTTTATTGTGCAGCTTTCAGATGCCTGTTACAAGTATTTTAACCTATGAACCTGTAGCAAATTGGTGTACTTACTTTCAAAAAACATGAAAAAACATGGGGAAAAAAGGTGATAGGCAACTTTGTAAGAAATGTTCCACAAAGTAATAGATGTAGATTATTATCTCAAAAAGCTAGGGAAAAACTATATTTATAGTTTTCATAGTTACATATTTTAAATTATTTTAAAAAACATTATTTTTATAAGCAGCTTTCTCAGGTCATTTTCATAAAAAAAACCCAACTTTCTGTTTATTTATTTATTGTACTAATTTTCAGATAACTATTTTATTTTTTACTAATGTCTTGCTAATTGTTGGGTCGTTTCTTGTCTGGTTGCCATTTGCCATTGTCCATTGTTTTTGAAAGGAATCAGGCCAATTTGATTGGGTTCGAAAGGGCTAAATGTGCAGCTAAAGTTATCAATCTGCCAAACTGAGGCAAAAAACACACGTAACATAAACTACCTCACTATAAATAAATCCTATTGATCGGCCCTCTAACGGGAACAGTGTTTCATTACAAATACATCATCATCATATGATACCTAGTATTCCCAGAACTGGCTGAGCAGAGAGTATCAAAGACTAGACAGAAATAGCTCTACTCACAGTCATTTGTGGGACAGTTTAATGATTTTTATTCTGAGAAATAAGTAAAACAGTGGTGGTCAGATGCAGGCCAGCCTTTTGAAAGTTTCTGCTCTTGTCACTCCTCAGGTAGCTACTTCCAGACACAGATCTGTCTTTGTCTGATACTTCAACTCTTGCAAAGATGAGCCCGATTATCCAAATACAAGCTTGACGTCTGTGAAAGGGAGGAGAGCGGAGGAGTACTGAAGAAAGAGAGTGACACTGGACATTGCAAGAGGTGCAGAGGAGGAAGGAGTGAAGCGCATAAGCTTAACTTAGAAAAGAGATGATAGAGCGTTTAGTCACTCTTTGGAAATGGATTGCCTAATGACCGCAGATTGAGAAGGCGTGTAAAATTATGTGACAGACTTCCTCCTGGCTTCCTGTTGTGTCGTTTAACTGTGAAGGAACACCTACAAAACTGTTAACTTGTGAACTGGTTTGCAGTTTTACTACTACGGGGAATTTTTCGTGCTCGGTATGAAGACACTTTCTTAAGTTAACAGGAAATATGGGGAAGACTAAATCCTCTTTTCTTACACTTAGTTTAACCTTTGTTGTCAGAGTGGATTTGCCCAGTGGGAGTGTTTGATGTGTTTACCAATCCTTTTTTCAAAATATATCAGTCCCATCAAGGGTCAGCCTCAGCTATAAAGATGCAACAAGCCCTTGTTGGTGCACTTGACTGTACTGAAAGAGAAAATTAAGTTCTGAAGATGACTATGTCTTCTCCTGTGGGACTAGAAGGCATCACTCTGACTCAGCCCATTCCCGTTCCAACGCTGACTATCCTGCCGCCATCCTCGGATACAGAGTCATGGTCTCGCTCACCTAGCCCCAGACCGTCACGCTTAAGCCGTCATGGTCGTTCCCACCGCAGCAGGATCCGAACCAAGAAACGTAATGATGAAGAGCAGGGCTGCACTTCTAAGCGACAATGGGACAAAACGCCGCAAATTGTCATAGAGGAGACTTCAGGGAAGGGGACTGTTGGACATCGGAGTCCCTCGCCCTCTCCGTCTATTGCCAGTCAGATGGAAACAGGAGAGCAAGGTGCAGATGTGCCATCACAGGACCTCCTCCTGCCACCGTCTCGCTCATGGTCTCATAGTCCCTCTCCCAGCCGGCGCTCCCGTTGGTCCCTCAGGAGCCTGCTCAGCAGAGACTCTGACTGGGAGACCTGCAGGTTAGTGTGCCAGATTCATGCTGAAACCCCAGCAGTGTTGGGGGGTAATGTATTAAATAACAAAAGTGAAGCGTCACAGTAATATATTACTTTTTAGCAGTAATGAGTAATGTAAGGCGTTACCAACAAGAATTAGGGGATTACTACATTTACAATCTAATACCAAAATTAAGTGTTCATTGTTTCCATTTTTAATTTATCCACACTGCACATCTGCAAGTTCGCTTCCAGAAAAAAGATCCTCTGAGGGTTTTTGTGTCGTCATGTCATTATAGGCCATGTTATAGAAGGGTGCTGGTGATCTGCATATGTGGATGATGCGTTATTGTGCTTTATCATGTTCAGTGGACTTCCAATCACATGTCAGTAATGTGTCCCGTTTAGTTTTGGTGTCTTAAGTCTGCTTGAACGCAGCGGGGGATAAGGAGTTGGCCTCTGATGTGTTTTTTTTGCTCTTCCTGGTGATCAGCACACTGAGGTTGTGTCGTTCAATGTCCGCTAGCATGTTGAAGGTTATCCCTTTCATATCTCCTGAAATGGCGGCACATCGCAGACACGCCATCCCCTTCTTATCACAACTCTCTCTGGTGCTGCAGCTGACCGGCACAACAGGAACCACCAGCAGGCGGCTCTTCCTGTTCGGGTGTATTAAGTTGCGTTCCTCATAGTGACTTACTCGCATGCCAATCAGCTTGTTGTGCAAATTTTGGCATTTGTTTATTGTGTTTTACATGACAGGCCTACAAATATTTATCCATATCTCATAATTTATCTGACTTTGATCATCCCTCTGTTTGCTCATCTATGTGACCATGGATTTTCGTTTGTTTAAAAAGGTCAAGGCTTTTTAATTGCTCTGTATTATCACACTGTTGTTAATATAAGGGAGTGATTTAATACAAGTGATAACCACTGCAGGCAAATGCATGAATGATTCAGATCTGTGCTCAGGAGGAGAGCCTTCTTTAAACAAAACAAAATCGCCCACTAGTGGATTTGTACATTGGTGAATAGGGGTAGGCAATATGGCTGTAAAATAATATCACGATATTCAGGGTATTTTTGTGTTGACAATATGACAAAAATAGTGAGAATACTTTACTTATGATTTTGTCTTGCCTCCTCTCTTCTTGCTTTAGCACGTGACACTCAGCGTTGATGATCAGACCTTTGCTCACACACAGACCTGCATTTATTTTTACAGGCTGTTATGTTACAGCCACTCTCATACATTCATATGTGTGGTTTTTTTGTTGTGTGGCGAGCGTCAGCTGACACAGCTTCTGTGTGCACACAGCGAGAGAGGAAATCGAGAGAAAGACGCTGTGCTGCTCAGAGCCGCTGACACTCTGAGCTGTTTGAGAGTCTGAGAAGTTTGGTTCAGTTCATAAAACATTCAGGATACTTTGACCACTGATTTCACAGTTGCCCCTGGCCTGTAGCCATTTTGCTTTCAGCCACACTTGTTTTTACCGTGCGTTGTGGTATGATGCCATTATGTCAACAAGTCAATGTATTACCATTATCACAATATGAATTTTTCTTATTTTAAAAATGATACTATTATTATCATGGACAATATGATATGGAACTACAATAAATATCTGTTCTTTGGTTATTTAACAATATGACCATCCTAAATTTTTTAGCTAGTCACACTTCTGGTGTCATTTTGGCAAAAGTAACATAAAAGTATTGCATTACTCCACATAGAGAATAATATTGTATTGTAACTTATTACTTTTAAACCAAAGTACTTGTGTGTAATTTATAGAATTTATAAAGTAACTTGCCCAACACTGCTAACCAGCCAGTGATTAAAGATATTATAATGAAAGACATGAAAAAATTAAGCACTAGTGTTAGCAGTTTATTACTCCCTCATGAGGCAAAAACTGAAGTGTTTTTTTAGTCATTGTTCAGTTGAAGGTTTTCTCGATGAGGATGGGCTCACTTATCTTACAGCTGCGGCACCACATAAGGTTCAGTGGCTTAGAACAGAGGATCCACACCGTCAGCACTACGTTTGATTGTCTCATGGGTATTCTGCGCTCGTAGCTCTGTGAAATCTCAGCCAATTTGCATTCAGGCCTTACGAGAGCACATTTGGCTGCAGTGACTGACTGGAGTGAGTAGCCTCTCATTTGTGGATGTTAGTGGGGAATAAAAAGGCCTTACATCTGCCAGATTTACTCTTAGTCGACTTTGCTCAAATGCAACACGAGGTCAACTATTTTGGAACGGGGTGGAGTTAATTAGCTAATGGCTTAAACTAGAGAGAACAGATTACACTGTTAAAATCCTGCCTAAGTTGAGTTGATTTATGGCCCACTATGATGTCAGATTAAAAAGCAGGCCAACTCTCCGATGGTTAAATTTCAGTGTTGAACATGAAATGTCCTTGATGCTGAGAAAACATATGTATGTCAATTGATTTGTATTTTAAAAGAATAGTAAAGGCTTCAAAGCAAGATGACTTCCCCAAACAGGCGAAGCAGCAAGGTTATGTAAAGTGTCAACAAAGAAAGTGAGACTGCTGTGTTGTGGCGGTGAGGAAAAATAGAGCTGGGTCAGTCACAAGGAGCTAGCGGCGGGGTTCATGCACCATTTATCCTTCCTCTTAAGCATGACATCACCTTCAGCCAATAGGAGCGGGCTCTTGGTCTGATGATGTCATGTGAGTCCAATCAGAGGAGGGTCTGGGCACCACTGCAGAGGGCAAGCAGAGGGTGATCCTCTCTTGTGCTCCATATGAACAGCTGTGCCCTTGTCCTCTTCATTTACACACCATTTTATTGACCCAGTTATATTGTTTTGCTGGATATTAATGAACTTTAATTCCCCCGATTTCTGTTATAACCCTTTCGATGATAGTTTTACTGTGGCCTTTTAAAAACAATAGAAATATTCAGGTTCAGTGATGTTCAGTAAATCCTAGCACTTGAACTGTTTTTGAGAGTAACACTCCTGCAAACAAAGGTTATAGAAATTATAATTCAGAAAATCCATAAGAGAAAAAATAATTACATTCATACATACATCAAAATTAATATTTGATCATCTAATTCGAGGTTATTAGCTCTAATTTCAGCAACTTCATAATCAAATATATGATGGGAAAAAAAGAAACAGTGTAGACAGTTAAGTGTTTGCATACCATGAGAAATTCCCAAGGCACAGTTGATTTATATATTTCAAACAGCTTGGACGAGGCTCTAAAGTCTTCCCCAATGGCAACATGCTAAGCTGCCCCTGCGGCTTCCTGGCAAATGTTTTTTTTCTTGTTTAAAAGTGAAATAGGTCAAATTTGCCCTGGTTTTGCCCTTGTCAGCATCATCCAAGCCTGTTAAAATGGGATGAATTTTACTGTTTTGTTCAAAATTTGTTACAAAAAAATAAATATGGCATGTTTTACACGTAACCTCGGTTTACTTAGCTTTCTTGTTTTGCCCGTTTAATTTGTACATTTTGAATAGCACCATATTTAATGTTTGCATCTGCAACCAGTGGGCCATTATGATACGAGTAGGCAAAGTATGTGAATTTCACTACAGGAGAGAGTTGATGTTCTCTGTAATTAGGTGGAAAAACATATTTTGTTATCGGCGATGACAGTTGGCCAAATTAAGTTAGAAATTATCGGCATATCAGATATCAGCTATGTTAAACTTGTGTGCTTCGTGACTGTATAATGTATAAACATACAATTACGGTGCAAACGTACACACACAAAGTCTAAGTTACAATGGCATAATTGCACGCTGTTAAGCACAGCCAAATCATCAACAAGGTGACCTGCTGACTGAGTGTGACTGATTGTCATTGTGACCTCTCTTTGTCTTTCTGCCATACACTATCAGTTGTGTAGTCTGCATTCAGTTGGTTTGTTTACATACACTCTGTGATGATTGATCCACTTTTGACAGTATCACAATTTGAGGAATTGTTAGTTTGATTTATTAATATTGCTGGAGATGATCAGCTCCATTGTAGCTACTACCCGTTTTTGGTAATCAGCTTTTATAGTCATATTAATCTGTTTGTGTTACATTATGGATAGTGTGTACCCTAGTCTATTTGGATATTGCACTGTGTGCATGTCGGAAGCTGCAATCTCTTAACAAGCCCAAAGACATCGATATGTGCACTCACAGAAGTCCATTTGCACCCCTCATCTTTATCTTGCTCCGTTGAAACAGATTTAGGACAGGGCCTAAGAGTAGCACCTTTTCTTCTTGTATACCTACTTCCTGTACATTTTTTTAGCGCCTCTTTGAAACTGCATTTATTCTCATTCTTGCCCCTTTCTCAATGTCTGTCCAGCCCATGAATTATTATGGGCCATTGGTGGACCTCAGAAAAACAGATTACACAGAGAGAGACTGAATGGTGGAGATGTCGGCCTGGCTCAGCCCAGCATGGATTATGATGTGGACTCTAATCCAGGGATGGACAGAGAGATTGGGGGTTAAGGGATTGCGTGGGCTCTGGGCTTTGTCCAGGTGGATCCACCACAGGCAGCCATGGTCTCTGTATTTACAATGCTACTCATGTTTTAGCCTGTTTGTTTTTTAGCATAATATATTTATGAGCCCCCATCTGATATTATGATGATGGCTTTCACCCCAATTAATATGCAATTGAATTACATCCCTGTAATACTTGAGATATATCCAGGTTGTTTAGAACATAAAGATTTAAAAGGGGCTTCAACCTTAAATCATGATTATTTCTGTTATTTTTTTCATCTTTTTATCTTTTTCTTGAATAATTATTCGGTCTAAAAACTTAGTCAAAAGTGCCCAGTTTAATTGTTTACTCATGAGGATCAATCTTAAGTCACTTATTACACACAGTGCCTGTGTTGGAAATGCTTCAGATCCCGGCCAGTGAATAAGAGAGGTTGATTGCAGAAGCTTCTTTTGATCAGCTTGTTGTTTAGCCCTTTAACATCTGGATCGACTTCTTGTGCTGCGTGCCGATGCTTTTCACAAGCAATCAAACCTCTGAAACCTGGAAAACTATTTTGATTTTTTCTCGAACACAAGAAAATACATAACAACTTGGCAAGAAATTGCCCACAAATTGCAAAAAAAAATGTAATAGGTGACCAGGAAAATGATCTAAAAATATTATTAGATATTATCAAAAAACTAAGCAAAACTGTCCATAGAACTGTATTCATAATTCTTCTTATTGTTTAAACCTATATCTGTATATATGTTTTTTTGTAGCACTACCTTTTGCTATTTTTTTCAGTCCCCCCCCCCTCATAACTTAACTAATTTCTTGCTTTTTTTTGCTTATTTCCAGGCTATTCTCTTGTAACTTTTCACTAATTTATTGTTAATTTTTTAAAACTTATTTTAAGGTAATTTTCTTGTAACTTTTCACTAATTTATTGCAAATGGTTTTATTTTAACTTATTTTCGAGTAGTTAAATGTACCTTTTTAATAATTTCTTGCAATTTTTTATACCATTTCTTGTGAAGTTGCTCATCGCCGCCTTTCCATATTTTTGAAAGAAAAATCAAGCCAGTTTGCTCGGGTTTCAAACGATAAATGAATAGAAAAAACATATACATCATGCAGTTTAACGTGCTGAAAAGTCGCTCATTGCAAAGATTATAATGTTAGTAAATGTTCTTGTGACCTCCTGTCTGTTAAGATAAAACCCCTGTTTTGACTCTGCCTTATCATCCTCAACGGTGCCCCCTAGTTCAGCACCACCTCGCTGTAAAAAAAAAAAAAAAAAAAAAAAAAAAAAAAAAAGAAAAGCCCCACTCAACACATGGAGCCGCCTCCTCCCTCCTCTTCCTCCTCCCTCCTCCCTCTCCCTTGTTGCAAAGGGGATTACGGATGGACGCAGCGGCTGCAGCCCGTTACCGGGTCCTGCTAACGGCGTAGGGAGCAGCGGTCGGTCCGGTACCTGGCTGCGAGGTGCAGGGGTGTCAGCCAAAATGAGAAATTAACATCCGACCGCGGGACGGTGGACGATGGGTGCAAATCCACCCCGAGGCTAAGCGAAGACAACAAGGCAGAGGAGCGGACACACAGCCCCGTAGCGCCTGGCTTGCTTTAGCTGCACACACACACACTCACACACACGCAAACACACCAGGGACACCGTATTTTATACAACAGTGAGCAGTGTGTTTTTGTGGATATCAGCTGGATCGCAAACGCCTCATGACATGTTCGAGTAAGTGACATAAACAGTCTGATCTTGCGTGATGAATGGCGAATGCTGTGCAGTGATCTGTCTGTGGTCCTTCTCATCGTTCATTGGCGCGGTGAAGTGAGTCACAGCTTTGCAAATCTCACTGATAACATGGGTGGGACAGGTGTAGTTTATGCAAAAGCGCAGGTGTGCAGCCACAGTCTGCTGTTAGCTGCATAAACAGATAGCTCGCTGCATGGTTATGTTTGTCCTGTGGATGCTCGTGCGGTCACACTGGAGCCCCTCCACCCCTCCACCTCATTTCACTGACCATAGCAGCGTCCATCCTTGCACATCAGAGTGTGTCAGTGTGTAACTGAAACGAGTTGTATTTTGTCTCTTTCTTGCATGCTTGTGTAGTTTAAGTGTTGAGTTTGCTGGACTGGTTTGTTTTGGGTAGCTGGTGTGCTAGCTGCCCATTAGCTGATCTCTGCATCCTTCGCTTTAACAGGAGAAAGGGCAGAAGAAGTATTCAGATCATTTACTAAGTAAAACGACTAATACCACAGTGTAAAATACTCTGTTGTAAGTTAAAATAGTGCATTGAACATTTTATTCAGTAAAAAAAAATGTTTTTTCAAGTAAAAGTATGTAAGTATATTCAGGTAAAATTATTAAAGTATTAAAGTAAAAGTTCCAAATGATGACAAATCCAAACAAAAAAAAAAAACACCCAAAACTCAAAGTCATTAAAAAAAGAAAAACAACCCTCCATAAAACCTTCTTTTATTTTAAAAGAAAATTAGAAAAAGACTATCAAAATGGTTAACAGTTAATTTTCTGTCACTTAACTGATTGATCAATCAACTAACAATTACAGCTGTACTTGACTAAACTGTTTGTCTATTTAATTTGTAATTAAACACATTTTTAAACTCTTATGTTTTTCTTATACAAAAGTTACATTCCACCAATATTAAGGTTGTACCAATATTAGGGTTAAATACACCGGGAAAGATGGCTCACTAGAGGTTTGTGTAGAAAGTTCTGGCAATGCTGCTGGTTATTTTTTTAAATTAGTGCTGCTGACGGATTTAGCCTCGGGTTGTAAACACATGTTGACACAGATTCACGTCACAGTGTCCTGGTCACACTCGTTGACTTACAAACAGAAAGCTTCTTTGCAGCACTCTTATGTGCGTTTACTTCAACATGGCTTCATGCTGCCTGTCATGCTGTTTTGAATAACATAGCTGCAGTAGTAATATTTTGGGGATTATTTTTCTATGAAACAAACCTGGTGAGTTTCAGGGATGGACCTGTAGCTCCTTCTCCCAGCCCTGTTGCCTGGGAGGTGACTACTTTGACCCATCCTTTTTCCTCTCTACCTCCGATCACTGACAGCTGCAACCACGTTTGGAGCTGTGCTCATTGCATTTTTGAGAAAGATATTTTTCCCTTTTTTAAACAAGTAAATATCAAATGGATGATCCGATAAAAGGGGGCGTTTGGCGTCTTTTGACCCTTGTAACGCACAAAATGGACCGATCATGGGTTGCCTACTTCAGTCAAGAGGAGCTGGTCATTATAATGGAGAGCTATGAGGAATATCAAAAAAATATGACTGCAAAAGGCCACACTGAAATGACAGAAGAATGCTGGCAACCGTGAGTTAATATATTTGTTTTACCACTCAATGCACTCTCAAGGGCCTGGGCTTATTTATTTATGTATAAATAAACTTTATGCAAAGTTATCACATCAACAGTCAATGCAGATGAAATACAAGCAGTGGAAAATGTTTCTCAGAGTAAAAATAAGTTGTAAAATAAGTCTTGTATAACAAATGCAAGCAGGCAAAACTTTATTTATGTAGCACATTTCACTCCAGCTGGAAGCAAAATGTGCTTCACAAAGTAAAGTTGCAGGAGTCATAGGCACAAAACAAAGTCTGAGTCGGAACAATACTAAAAGTGGACTAATAAAAGAGACTAATACATATAAATTAAAATAAATAAAAGAGATGTAAACAGAATAAAATATGATAAATAGACCACTTAAAGATGAAACCAGTAGTAAAACCAACAAAATATGATAAAATGATAGATAAAGCAATAAATCAGTAAAAAACTAAAACACATCTCAGTTAAAACAAATAAAAGAAAAAAAGAAAGTAGTTAAAATAGAACAAACAAGAGTACTGGAATGCATGGTTTAAAAAATATAATCTCTTAACGTTGTTTTTCATTTAGATCAACTAGTATTATATTTCTTTTCATTTTAAAAGGATGTTTATAGGTCATGAGCTCTAATATTACTATCCTTGTGTTTGTTTTTTAACATGTCAACTGCTCATTATAGCATTTAGGTGTGCCACTGTGTACAAACAACACAGACACGCAACGATAACTGCCACACCACAAAAGAGCATTGACAACACTCAGTTAAAATGCATGATAAGATATGGGTTTGTAAACAGTTTTTTAAAAGTAAGAACATGCATTGCTTTGCCAACAGTAGCCATTTCAAGTCTCCTGTATAGAGCTCCAGTAGAAAACATATTTGTAAAGTGTATTTGCGAAACTCTGTCCGAACATTGCTCAGGACAGTTAAGACAACATGAGAGCTAGATGGAAACAAATAGGTACTAAACTACCAGGGGTGGGGGGGTGCAGAAATCAACATCATGGAGGAGCTGAGAACACGACGGCTTATGTTAAAGCAAAGGATAAACGTGTGGATAGTTTGAGGAAAGATGTGGTTCGGTGTGTGGAGAACAGTTTGGCCGGGAAGGAGTGAATGAAGTGATGAGCTCTTAGTGTGACTTCATTAATGAAATTAGCTACTCAGCCCAGAAGGAGCCTCTTCAGCGCGGTTGAGTGATCGAGCAGAGCATTCATCAAGTCAGAGGCTATCTTAAGTGTGGACTTTGCTGATTAAAGGGGATACTTCGCTTAATCTCAACCAGCTTTGTATCAACACAATGTGGGTAGTGTGTGTTAATGAACTGTGGTAAACTTTCCTTGACCTACCAGTGCCTAGAAACTCTACTTGTTGACTTAAATAGTTGCAAAATATGTCCTCTGGTGGAGTTTCGCTGGCGCTTCTGGGTTGTTACTTGAACTAAAGGTTGTACTTCCACACTATCCTAAAGCCCGCCACCACAGACACGAAAAGCATATGAGTGCATCAAGAGACGAACCCGCCTCTCTCCCTCTCGCAAACTCGGTCCCAAATCCAATCAAATGGTAAAAATAGGCAATGCTGATCAATGTATATCAATATTATGTAACTGCATTGCCAATCTCTAACCTAAAACACTCTTAGAGACACACTGTAGTGCCACGTTTAGCTGTATTAATGAGACTTTGCAAACAGGAAAAGATGCCATACAGCTTACTGAAATTCTCTTCAGCTTGTTTTAACCTCAGACCTTATTTCAGGCATCTAACAAAAAAACCCATCCAAAAAAAATCCATTGATTTTGAAACGAGGGAACTGGAGGTGCTGAAATGTTAACTGATTTCCGTGTTTTAGGACTCATTCCTGGGGTTTATTGGTCTGGTGCAATGCAGTGCATTCTGGTAGTTGTAGGTTTTTTTGTCCTCTGCTTTCTGTGGTCATGTAGTACCAGTTTCAAAAGTATTTGCGTCTGTCTACCACAGAGACATCCTAGTTTTACTAAGAGGCTGTCTTTCCGGCTGTGAAATACTTCTTTAAGTATGGCATTTACTGACTTATGTCTATCACTCAAGCAGCAAAATTGGATTCATGGTGTCTGCTCAGGGTAAGGGAATGATGAATAGTTTGTGTGTGTGTGTGTGTTTTAAAGACAAGCAAATTTCTAAGGTGACTAACGGTGAATGTGGCGGTTGATTTACTTACAGAGGAATGAGGTGAAACCATGGAAACTATGTTGTGGCGTAAATATAGACATTTTCATGTTTCACTGGCCTGAACATCAGATGCAAATGTTTTGGCAGCAGTAGGATGACGCCTATAAGGACAGAAGTTTCTGAACCAATATACTGTCTGTTAAGTGTAAAGCATAAAATAAAAGTCAACAATTGGCTAAATTGTTGTTTTGAAATTGTTTACTTAAAGCAGTCGATTGTGATTGTTGTTTTCGATCACATTTCTGTCAGTTGACTAATTGTTTGAGTCTTGACCACACTGTTTTTTCAAAGTCAAGACTGCTGTGCAGCCTTGATCTGTGTCTAATGGTGTGTTTCAGTCCTGAAATGATCAGATCTGCAGTTTCAGCACAAACTCTTGCCTGTGTTTTATCCTTAAGCAAACTGCAGGTCTAGCGTTTTGTAGTAATGCGTCTTGATTGGACAACCTTAAGACCCATTAGTGAATGGCTTTAAATACCCTGTACTAGTCAAAATCAGTTCAGCTGACAGCACTGGCTGTACATGTTTTTTTATTTGGTCTTCAGTAGGCAATTCAAAATGGCATGCTGTTATCAAATAGGAAACGCCTGTAGCTTTTCCTCACAGTCTGGCATTGAAGACATCGCAGAGAAACATTAAACGGCGAAATATGAAAGAGCTTCCTCTGTTCTCCCCTGGGTTTAAGCTCTCTCTCTGTCTTTTTTTGTCTCCAGTACGGCCAGTAACTCTCCACGCAGCACCCCTGGCAGCTCTCCCTCCCTGCGGCGCAGGGTCCTCGGGGGTGGCAGGGCCAGTGAGAGCGAGGGAGGAGGAGAGAAGAGCGGAGGTGGAGGAGGAGGAGGAGGAGGAGGAGGAGGTTCAGATAGCCCCCTGCCGTCCATACCCTCTGCCTCCTCCCTCACATCAGCCTACCCACTTGCTTCTCGCCACTTCAGCCGCAATGCAAAGGTAACTCAGAATATTCACTGATGAAGGTGATATGATACAGATACATGCTAGTGATTATGGTTGATTATGGTCATGCCAGTAAAGCCTCCTTGAATTGCTAAGCTTAAATCCTAAAACCACGGCTGCAGAGATGTCTAGACATGCACATATGGAGAGGAGACACCAAAGGCAAGAACTGCCGGTGTTAATGTATCAGGGCTCCCATGATCATAGAAAAACCCAGAAAAATTATGGAATTTAAAAATCACATTTTCCAGGCCTGGAAAAGTCATGGAACTAGGAAAACTCACTGAAAGTCCTTGCATTGTCCTGGAATTGTGTTGTGTGAAATAAAATTATCAGTATTTTATTTTTTGGTTTATCTTGAGTCTATTAAGTGTCTTAGAGTTTCCTGGAAAGCAAATAAATGTATTATTGTTATTATTAAAATAGTTACAGTAATCTTCTATGGATAATTTTCCACTTAATGTAACATAACAGCAAATTTATTTTCTGTGGCTGTGGACATAACGTAGCTCTAATATGCGTTGATGTGGGGCGTTTGGTTTTTCCATCATGTACGTGTCTTCATTTTCCACCCGTATTCTGTCTCTTCCTCCATATGTGCCATCTACCTAAAATTATGTTCAAATAGAGTTGAAATCTCATCTTGTGAAAGGCAAGTGTGGGAAGAATTTTTATTATGGATCCTTGAGAAGTCATAGAAAAGTTTTGAAATTTTGTCCATGAAAATGTGCAGGTGCCCTAATATACAGAGTTTGATGTGGAATAACATATAACAAGCTAACATGGAGGCACCATTCTGGTGGAGTTTTCAGTCAATCTTAAAGCGATACTTTGTTGATTTTCATCAAGCATTTTATCGATTTTATTGAAATCTAAAAACTTTAGATCCAATGGTAAAACTAAGCAGTGCTGGTCAAATATAAACCAAAATTCTGTCGTTGAGTTGGCCGTAGAGCGCTCCAGGGATCACGTTTTTCTGTAGACCGACGTGGAAGTCAGCTTCCCCCTGGTTCCTTTGTCAAAAAGTGTATGGGATTTTTTGGATCATTGCAGAAAATAAGCTCTGTGGTAAACAATTGTTTATGATACGTATATAACCAAAAACTCATTCAAAAAACCCATTGATTTTGAGAGGAGGGAACCAGAGTTGCTGAAATGATTTCTGGGTGTTAGGACTCATTACTGGGGTACTGGGTATTTGTTGTCTCAAATTAAACATTATTTTAGTGTACCGTTTAACTGAAATAAAGGATTGTTTCTTGCTGGCCAGGTGGCATTATTTCACATGTACACGTCCGCATTATGTTGCATTTGTAGTGCAGCGCAGTTCATTGCGGTAATTGTAGGTTTTCTCCCCCTTGATCAAAAGTGTCTCTTTTTTCAGATTTGTGTGGTCATGTACCACCGATTTCAAAAGTATTTGCGTCTTTCTACTGCAGAGACATCCTACTTTTATTAAAGGCCATCTCTCTACCAGTAAAATACTTTAACCATCTGCTGCATTTTCAGAAATTGTTAATATAAATGTTTCAGGTCTGGCACTCCATTTCTGTGCCAGTAAATTCTCATCTACAGCGTATACGTTGAGTGAGTGTAAATGTTTGTTTTGTTTTTGCGTTACCTCCCATTTTAACCATGTGAGCTGTTACAGTGTTGACTGTTTCTGTCAGAGGACTGTAAAATGTTTGCTCTTTGTAAATTTACCTACACAGTGTCTATACCTCTGTGAGCCTGGGGCTTTTGTTTAAGCTTTCACATCTCTTTATTTCAGGCTCATTGTTGAGAAAAAAAATAGCTTGTTATTACACTAATGACCGTTTATTACAGCTCGTCAGTGACATGTCCTTTTTTTAAATGGAGAAGTGCTGAAAACTGCAAAACCTCAAGGTTACATAAAACAGACTCAGTCTAGGGACTGGACGGGCAGGATCACGTGCATACAGATATTCAAGAGAGTTACTAAATCAAATGTGTGTATAGATTTTCCATACCTGCATAAAACAAGTTTAAACTGAAATCTTTGTATTGTTAGATAGAAATCTTAGTCCTGCTCACCACTAACTATGCTGTTCTTTTCTTTACAGAAAATGCAGAGCTGGTACAATGTAAGTATACATTAACAGCCCTTCATTTAGCTGATGTTTGTCTTGTTTTTTTAGTTTCAGGTGAGCGGAACTAGTTGACGCAGTAAAATGCTAATCATTAAGAAACACTGTTAATCCTTAAAGACATTTAACCCATGTGAATCAGCTGTTGTGCAGGCTGGCTCTGCAATAAGGGTTGGGCAATATTGAAAAATATTAAATATCACATGTTAACATCTATTATACTGAGATAATATTGTGGGGTTTACTAGTTTTGCTTTCACAAAATATTTACATAATGAGATTTTTCATAAGTAATCATTAGTAATGTGGATATAATGACTAAGTGGGTAAAGGCAAATAATAGAACAGCCTGAACAGTCTAATAAGTGCAGATAATAACATCACTTAACTGTAATGCAGCCTTTAAAACCAAGACAACAGGTGTAATGACATACAAAATCTAGATCGATGTCTAGTTTCGTATAGGCTTTGGCACTCCACTCTGTACATTTAAGGGTATTGACTGAATTATGTTGGTACTACAGAGTACTCATTTGTGTTTAATCCATTGGTACCAGTTACCAAACTATTGCTGCAGTGCCAAAAGAGTGCCCCAGGGATGAAGTTTTTCTGTAGGCCAATGTTGAAGATAGCTCTGCCCTGGTGTCCTTGTCAAAAAAGCCCATGGGATTTCTCCATTGGATTTTGGATTACTGGAGAAGCTAAGCTCTGTGGCAAACAGTCACTTAATATAGTTCCACATTTTGTTCAGCAAGAAAATCTTCACAAATGAACACCACTGTTGGGATTTTTGAGGCCTAAATGCATTTGCCAGAAGAAAAAAGCTAATGTTAGGCTATAAACAAACTACACTATCGTCGCAAGATTCAATGTCGCCAGTGCAGCTCGGCATGATGATATTTTGTAGTTTTGTTAAGTTGCTTGTTAGCAACTGCCTTTTTTAAGACACATAACCATCTGTTAACCGTAGACCTTATTTCAGGCTTCTAACTAAAAACCCTTTAAAAACAAAAACATTGACTTCCAGACAAGGGAACTGGGAGTGCTGAAATGCTAACTAATATCCAGGTTTTGGGACTCATTATGTGGATGCAATATTTGCCATGATAGGTTCAGCATTTGGTCTGTATTGTTTTAGTAATAGCCTAGCATCACTGCTAGACCAGCAGTCAACCACAGATACACAAGCAGACAGACAAACAGAAGACAGAGGACATTATTTGATTAGAAAAGAAGAGAATTGCAATACTTCTACTATGTCACCCCTGCAGCTTGTTCAAAAATTACCTTTTTTAACAGAGAAAGCTAAGTACAGAAAAATGACACTGTTGGGTATTGGTACCGAATTATAGGTACTGGTACCGGTTCAAATATGAACGGTACCCAGCACGAGTCTCATATGGATATCAATTAATTGCCCAGCCCTTTCTGAAGTCAAATACAATGTTCTCTTTTCTCTTTCCTGTCCTCCCCCACAGGTTCTCAGTCCCACATACAAACAGCGGAACGAGGATTTTCGTAAACTCTTTAAGAAACTTCCTGACACAGAGCGACTTATAGTGGGTGAGTGTGACCTTAGTATCAAAGTCATACTGTATGTGTATTGGACTCATGTTGAGCGAGCTACATACCACACAAGGGCTGCACCCCTGAAAGTTGGAGATTTGAATAATCAGAGACCCCTCAGCACACTGAGATTCCCACGTCGAGAGGTTATTTTGTTGTTTGTGAGGTTTTGTTTGTAGTGTAATTCTGGGGACGTTCCGGTCCCCAGATTTTTCTGCAGAACGAGCACTTTTTTAAAAGTTGCTCTTGTGTACAGGAAGCTGCAGACACAGAGGCAGCTGCCCAGTGGAAGACAGGCTTTATCTTATCAGGCTATGAGATAACGTTATCATCTGCCCTCTGCACAGAAGTGGTGAATTTACTGCTCACAGCAACTTAAAAATACACTTTGCTGAATGTCAACCAGCTTGGTATCAAAATGAACCGTGGTAAACTTCCCTCCATCTAACTAGTCAATAGATATCCTTCCTTTCCCCTACACCCCCAGCAAGACTCTGCTGGATGACCCAAATTAATTCAACATACGTTATTTTGCTGGCTCTCGGGGCTGTTGCTCAAACTGTAGGCTGTACTTCGCATTTTCATTTTGACCTCTGCCATAGGCGCCATGCTGTTTCCTTCACAGTGAAAATGAGTCTGGAGCAAACAGAAAAAACTGAGATCAAACGGTAAAACTACACAATGTTGATCAGATATAAACCGGGAGTCTGTCTATTTCTCGCCTCAAGACGAGATTGTTTCTTGCCAGCGGGCCGCTATTGTTTCAAAATGGGCGAGGACGCATCACGTCACCCACCAGTGGCAGGGTTCATTGGTCTGTAGCCCTACACCACACACTCAAGAAGGTTAAAATTCTTGAGTGAACTTCTTGATTTGTTCAAAAGAGTTTTTATTCAAGTTGGTGTCTCTGTTTTTAATTGACCTCTTTTCTTTATCTGTTTCTTTCCTCAGACTACTCTTGTGCGCTGCAGAAGGACATACTGCTTCAGGGCCGCCTTTATCTGTCGGAGAACTGGCTCTGTTTCTACAGTAACATCTTCCGCTGGGAAACCACTGTAAGTCATGCACACACTGTGTACACAGTTGCACGCGCACAGTCAAACAAACGCCTGTTGTAACCTGGTTGGTGTCACACCTGCAATCAGATAAAAAGCCCTTTTAATGCACTTGTTTGCAGATCAATATAGATATGCTCGGTGAGATAAGAGCATTGCGCGCAGAAATACACACTGAAGCATACACATGGTAAATCTTTTCTCCTTCTCTGTACAGATCACTATCCTGCTGAAAGACGTGACCTCTATGACCAAGGAGAAGACTGCCAAGCTCATCCCAAACGCCATCCAGATCAGCACTGACAACGAGAAGGTCAGACTCGAGTACAATTAATATTGTAGTTTGGGCCCATTTTCAAAATGAGGACTTTTGATTGTAATCTGTTGTACCAAATCACATATTTGTAGCGTATTAACACATCTCCATCCTCTACAGTTAAAGTTAACTGCTGATACAGAGCATTGGGGAGCACAGGTTAAGAATTGTTCAGATACGAAAGTATGTCCCCCTCTGCCACAGATGGTGGAGATATGCCCCCTTTCAGCTAGACCTATATTATTTATAAAGTTCATGATATAGACTGAATCACATTCACAACAACAACATTTATTTACAATAACTTCGGGGTAGAAAAGTGCTGCGTCACGTACATATAATCAAACGGCGCTGAGCAAACTCTCCCTTCACTGATTAGTTTTAAGCCACCCAAAAAAGTCAGTATACATTTAAATTTATGCAATGTTTATAATATTTTCCCCGCTTTACCATTACCTGCCGTAAGACCGCCCTTAAAGACGGGGTCTACCGCTGCTCTACCGCTGCCTCCATCAGCTGTTGTGAAAGTTAAAGAGGAGCAAATATTCACAAACATAGAGAACACTCAACTGTTATTGATTGACTTCGTAAAAAAATCGATTTAGTACGATTTCAGTCAGATTAACATGTTAACGTGTATTCTTAAAGTCCAGTTTTAGTCGGATCATCACAATAATTTAACTTTGTGTAAACGTACTGACTGTTTGCTTCAAATTATCCTTTTTTTTGCTAGTGAAGCATAATGAAATGAGCTGACTCAACTTTCTCTCCTCTGGCGTTGACAAAGCAAACATCCCAGTCGAGAGAAAGCATCATTGAAATCACATTTTTCTTCTTTCTCCCTTCTTTCTTCCTTCCTCTCCCCCCTTTTCTTCCTGTCTGGCTGAAATCCCTCCTCTCAGCACTTCTTCACATCTTTCGGAGCAAGGGATCGCAGCTTCATGATGATTTTCCGTCTGTGGCAAAACGCACTGCTGGAAAAGGTACAATCTCCTCTCCCACCCTCCCCACTGGTGTGACATGACTAGTAGTTAAGGTCTTAGAATAGAACACAGTGTCAAGAGCAGGAGATGGCCACAAACACAGGCTTTGGAGAACACTTTAAATCACTGTTATTTGCTGTGTTTGAATAGAGACATTTATTTGCACAGCGCTGGTGCAGAAACACAGCAGGGTAGTGTTAAAGCTAAGTGGTAACAGACGTTTAGATGACACATACTGTCATAGGGCCCTGTTTAAAAGATCTATGGCACATGGTGTCAAGTGCAGGGTGCAGGTGCATTTGGGGTATGTCTGACTCCACTTTTGAGAGTTAAACAATGCATATTCTGGGCGCTATGTAAGGCACAATGGGAAAAGGGGTTGTATTTAGCTGTGTTTAGGGCATGACATTAATTCGACCAGTACAATACCAATACAGCTCAGATATTGATATATTGGTCATTATCCAATTATGCAATGCAGCTATCCCTCAGATATGGTTAATAAATACTTGTGACAAAAATATTTAATGGTGGCAGGATATTTTAGTTTAACAATTAGCTTTATTGTCTAAAATGAAATTTAACAGTAAACCTAGTTGGGAATTAATGATTCTAAATTACTCTAATCTTCTTTTCGTGCATTATCTTCTATGAGAAATAAACTTTTCATATCATACATATCTGATAATTTATAAGCTGAAACCATTCTATCTGTGATAGGTCAATATTGGCCGATAAAACTGGCTGATAATATTGGTTGGACTCTACTTAAGAATTTTTTTCACTGTGTTAGGCTGATAATGAAGTAGCTGTCCTGAGTGTTTGAATGCACCCCATTGATGATCAGCCATTTTAATTTGACCCTGATTAACTTTCAAATGAGAATATTGTGTTTATTTTGCAGTCTCTATCCCCAAAAGAGCTCTGGCACATCGTACACCAGTGTTACGGCACTGAGCTGGGCCTCACTAGTGAAGACGACGACTATGTCTCCCCCACCGCCGAACACATGAACGGCCTACTGTGAGTGTTCATGCATAAAAACATGCCAGTATGTGGCGTACTGCATGTTATTTGTTTATGTGTATTGTTTGTGTATGCAGACAAGGGCAGACATTGATATGAAGGAAATTAAAAATCACTTTTTTTTTCCAAATACTTCACTAACAATATTGCAACAATATTGTAGAGCTGTCTGTTGATGGTTTTGCAATATATTTACACAATGAGAGTTTTTAAAAAAATGTATTAATGTTGATATAATGACTAAATAGGTAAAAACAAACTATAAAATAGCTATAATAGTCTGATAAATCCATAAAATGACATCACTTAACTGTAATGCAGCCTTTAAAACCAAGGAAAGACAACACTCACTTATATCCAAAATCTAAAAGACTATATTAATATATCTTAAGACATGGTAACACATCACAATCTGATGTCATATAGCATAACAACTGCATTAAATGCCTGGTCAGTTTAAGTTTTCTGACCCTTGTCCCTAAGTTCCTTAACAAACACTTGGCTGTGTCTTTCTCTCACAGACTTTCTCTGAATGTGTCTCTGTCTCACACACTCTCATGTCCTCTCCTTCTGTCCCCCAGGCCAGGAGACGAGTCAGTGTCGGTTACAGATCTACTAGACCTGAGCTCAGTGTCGGTTCCCTCTACGGGCAGCTCTCCCCCTCCCCTGGTGCCCTGCGGTCCAGCCAGCCCTTCCTCAGCTACCAGCGTCGGGGGCTCCTCTCCCCCTTCCTCCGCCTCCTGTCTGCCCATAGAGGTGCCTTCGTCATCTGGACGCAGACTGAGCTCTGACCACCTCGAACACAGCCCGCCCAGCTCCCACAGCTCGCTACCATCCACTGCTCCCACCAACGCTCCCACCAATGCCTCTGCCTCTGCTCCGGCCTCTGCAGCTGCCTCCTTTGTGAGTGCCCTTCTTGACATCCACAAATACTTAGACACGCAACCTTGCAAGAGCTACTCTTCCTGTATTTTTTTGCATAGTCTGATCTCATTAGATATCTATTTTTTTATTACTTAAAGCGTTCCCCAAAGAATTGGAGTGTATTTTTGGCAGAAGTTGATGGGTGGTGGGGGGACATAGACAGAAAACATGAGTTTTTTTAATATGTTAAATATTTGTGTGTCACTTTGGATCATTCTGTGTTCCCTCGCTAAATTTGGAGGTTTTCACATGTCCATGAACACTGTGCAGGCAGAGTTCTCCGTGAGTTCCTCGCGCTGGCGAGTCGTTGTTTTATCGGTCTGTCCCTCACGTAGATGTGACCATAAGATGTACTGCGACGACTAGAGACCCTGTAGTCACAGTCCTGCATACTACAGCAGGTGTGCATATGTGCTTCATTCAAATGGGGTCGTGTTTACTGTGTTATTGCAAACAGTCCATATGAACCTCCTCTCCATTTAAGTTCCATTTAAACGTAGCAGTAGGTTAACTCTTCACGTCCATTGTTTGCTTTGTGTCATTCTGTGTCCCGTTCTAAATTTTGGGGTGTTTGCAGGTCAGTGAATGCAGCACAAGTTGAATTTTTGGCTCGTGGGGTAGAAAATTGATCTGTAGATCCGTTCACGGGGAAGTGTTTGGGTTCACTTTCATGTTCTGTGCTCTGTCTGTGCCCACAACTCTGTGCTCCCAGAATGTGGTGCTAAACATAACCGAACAGTAAATACTGTATATTACAAATGTGCTCCTAATGAGAGATCAAATTTGCTCCAAAAATAGCAAATCTGTTTCTAGTGGCAGATGTGTTAATTTGTGGCAATAAATGTGTGGGAAATGCTGATGTCACAATTAACAAGACTGTTGTGACACAAGACAGCTAATGTAGCCGCTATGATCATTGTTACTTCATGACAGATAAAACTATTTCTTTGCACATATAATATATGGATTTTCCATTTTAGACATTTTACACACTATAGAAAAAATTAATCTAAACCTAAAAGATATTTATAGGAAGTGTAATCACTGATGGATCTGGCAGATTCTGTGTTTGTGTAAAGCCAGCAAATAGTGGCATGTAGCCAGCTATGAGCTGTGTCTTATTTGATTTACAAATCAGATTTGTACACCTGCTAACATATCCACTGCGAGCTGACATTAATGCTTCTCTGTAGTTTTATTTTAACACTCAACTTTAATCTGTTATTCCCCATCGTCAACTATTCAGAGGCTCTTGAAACTAGCATGACATGACATGACCGTTGGGGATTTAGTAAAGTGTTGCAACTGCCATATTGCAATATCGTGCTTTTGACAAGCCAATTGCAGGGGACAGCAAGCAACTGCCACAACTGCTATGTTCATGTTTTTTCTTTTTTTCTTGGGAGAGCTGCATATTTATGCTGTGCTACAAATTCCAGCAGAGTGGTGCGGCTGTGGGTCAGGTAGTAGAGCTTGGATTGGCGGTTTGATCCCTGACTCCTCCAGTCGGTATGTCACAAACCCAAATTGCTCCTTTTGGCGGTTCCATCGATGTGTGGTTGTGTATTTTAATGTATAAAAACTGAGTAGCAGGTGGCACCTTGCACGGTAGCCTCAGCCACAAGTGTGTGAAGGTGTGTGTGTTAATAGTTAGTAGTGTGAAAGCATTTTGAGTGGTCAGAATACTATAAAGGCACTATACAAGTTAAGGTCCGATACTAGAATATTGAGGAACTGAGCAACTATTCAGCAAGTTTGCCTTTTTTTTCTGGCTGCCAGGAGTTGAAAAATATTCAACTTTGGGTAAAATGCCAAAGCCGCTTATCACTGTCACTTATTACCCAGGTGTTCATCACAGTGGAGGAAAGGCAGGACAGAAGGCCTTACTCAAAGACCAACCGTCACATTGAGAAAAAAAAACAATGAAGGTGAAATTAATACAAATACTGGTTCATCCTCTTTCCCTACATGCTTCAGTCTTTCCTTCATAGAGCAACTACTCAACCTTGTGCCAACAGTTTAACTACTGCAAATAAGATAAGATCAGATAAGATGCCCTTTATTTAACCATACACTGGGGAAATTCACTTGTTGCAGCAGCTCAGTGTAACATTTACCAAAGAATAAAGAAATTTTAAAAGGGAAAATATAAAATACAGAAATACAGAAAAGATACACAAAAATAGAAAGGTTTATTCCGTAACACAGTGACCAGATATGACCAAACTGTCTCGGCTGAATAATCGCTGCGCCCTTTATCGTACCCAGTTGCCTTTCTGTGTTCTGCATTTAACAACAAAAAAATATTTAATTTGTTTTAAAACAGTCTGCTTTGTCATTTATAAAGCAACAATATACACAATAAAAGCCCGACAATAGAGCTTATTTACAAAACACAGAAATCAGGTTAAATGAAGTTATTTGCATAAACAGTAAAAAATTGAGGTAAAAATGGAGCACGGATTGCACTGTTGAGCCGCCCTTAATGATGGCAGGGGAAATTCTTCCCCGCGACAGCCCCAGTAAAGCCTTCAAACAAATCTGGTCCTGTTTGTGCCTCTGATAGTTTTTTTATGAACTGGATTCAAATTACTGTACTGAACAAAACAGACGCTTGATTACAGAAGTAAATAATTAAGAGCATGGCAGTCTTCTCTGTATAGCACCCTTTCAAACACAGCAGCACTGCTTACATAAGGTAGAAATAATGCATTAGATCAACAGAAAAACACAGATAAAATCAGTTAAAAACTGAATAAAATGAATACAAAAAGATGAAAAATGCAACACAAGAAATACAGGATGAATTCAAGTGAGGATGTTGAATTATGTGCTGTTGCTCCAGTTGGTTCTGTGTCCAGTCAGTTCTGCTCAAAAACAGCTGCCGTGGTTATTTCTGCTGCAGTCTTCATCTTGATAGGGACAGATCAAGCTCTAGCCAAGCCGAGCTGAATAAATGGAGTGCTGTGCTGACTTTGTGCCGGTTTCAGATTAATTGCACGGCTGCAGTGTGTGCTGAGACCGTGTCGACACGAGGTCAGCTCAGCCGAGGCCTCTTCCCTCTCAAGTCATATGACAATGGGGTGATTTCCCTACTAACCTCTTGCTAACTGTCCTGTGGTGTGCGTTTTTTCCCCCTCGCTGCATCAGAATCTGGACGAGGGTGGGGACAGCCTGTCCGAGTCAGCCAATCACATGCTGCCCCCGCCAACCACCAGTCTGGGAAACCTCTCCTCATTGGACATCACCAACGATGAGGAGCTGCCCACAGACCCCAGCAACTCCTCTGATACGCAAGAAGAGAGTGAGTGTTGTTTGGGTGAACGAACCACCACAAGAACCCAGTAAAGATAGTAAAGTGTAAAATATATGAAGATTAGAAAAGAATACATATTTTGAATGGCAACCCTTTTTCTTTTTTGAATTAAAAAAATAATTATAATTTACTTTGCTAATTGAGTGAACTCAAAAGCACTCAAAATTCAATTGTTCTGAACTTGCAGCCAAGGTTAAATCCATCTTAAGGACTTATAAACTCCTGTGGGATTTTATGCAGTTGTTCTATTTTTAAACTCTCTTCTTCACTCTTGTGGTGTCCTCTTAATTTACTGTGCTCACTTAATGATGTTAGCTGTAATCTGGCTATAACCTTGTCTTTATGAGTGTGCGAAATGTTATCTTAGTTCTGATAATTTTCCTGCCTCCTTTTCTTTCTGCTTCAATGCTTTTGCTTCTTCCTCCTCCATCAGTATTTGCAGAAAAGTTATTCAAGCATTAACATGGAGTGATATACTGCTCTGCAGTCAGATCTGTCTTTAACTACATCAAATAATTCCTTTTGAAGTTTGTGCATATTGTATTGGCATATTGTCAGATGATTAACCTTAAATAGCCTCCAAACGGACAGGTTTATTGATGAGATATGCCTGGAGGTTTTGATATTAAGTGCAGAAAGAATATTTAATAAAGGGTTCCCGCAGATGCTTTGAAAGTGTTAAAAAAGGCATTGAATTAATTCACCTAAAAATGGAGCCTTTAATTGTCATTAAAATGTCTTAAATCAATCTCACAAAAGTCTAAAAAATGTAACGGAAATACTTTATTGATCTTCAGGGGGAAATTGTTTTACAGTCGTCCTGATGCTAAACATAGGGAATTATGGAAATATTATTATAGAAATAAGTACAAGCACAAAGGATTAAAAAAAACAAAGTATGGAATAGAAATACAGTACTAATTAAAACAATCGACACTAGTATAAGTTGAAAATATTTATAACGTGTGTAATTTTTTTTTAAAGAATGTGCCTTATGCTACAAAATAATGTATAAAACTAGTATGTAAAGACAGAAATAGAACATATGTGTATGACAGATGAATCAAGGCAGTTGAATCCCACATGCAGAAAGAGAAATGTAAAATCGCCCAGAAAATCTGCCAATAAACACCAATTCTCTCTCAAAAAAAGTCATGTTTTTATGTCACAATAAACATTTGGGCATTCTATCCTTAACCCTGATAGATACTGGTTCATATTTTTGTTTTTGTTTAATTTTTGCTGGTGTAAAATTGGTCTTGAAAGTCTTAAATCTAGTATATTATCTTAAGCTGAAGAAACCCTGCACATAATTTATGTTGGTTCATGTTATTTTCCTCTATTTTTGTTACTGTAAAATTGTATTTAACTTTCGTTCCAGGTAGCGTTTGAAAAAATCTTAAAAGTCTTAAATCTTACTTGCCTCAAGCTTTAGGATCCTTGTAATAGCAGCAGATGTTAATGTTTAAACCAGAAACTGCTCAGCAAAGATATACAGCAGCAATCCATGTTTCCCCTGAATTCATTTGGCAATAAAATCGCTCTCACTTACTCTACAGTAAGTTTGCTTACTAAGATAAATTATAAAACATTCACAACACAAATGCTTTAAAGTTTTAAATTAGTTATAGGTGCATTTCATGATGTGGAACCTGCACAGGATCTATAATGCGGAACAAAAAGGAGACAAATGTTAAACAGTGCTAAATGCTAAAAATATTGAGTTAAAATAAAACCTAAAGGGAAGTGATTCATTTTTGGTTACTGTCTCTTGACTTACAGGTGAGGTGGAGTCGTTCTGCGCTGACCTGAGCGGGCGGCTGCACGTCAACGCTGCGGTCCGTATGAGTGTAGACAAGCTGCACGACCTGCTCTTCTCCGCTGACACACATTTCATCCAGCACCTCTTTTCGCAGCGACACTTTACGGGTAAAAAACACACACCTACACTCTAGTGCTTGATCATTAATCAGATATTATTTTCAGTTTTGATTTTGGCTTTCAGTGATATAAACAACATAATCGAGGTAACAATGCCCCTGTATACTAAATCAAGCGCACCCCTTTATAGCAATGTGCTCAGTATTACCAACTTGACAACTGTTACAGGGTGTCTGCAGGTCCTTAAAGTGTCTTCAAATGTCTTGAATTCAAGTCCATAAATACTAGGCCTTGAGAGTCATTAAATAGTCTTTAATTTCAATTTGCCAGCTTGGCTCATTTTCAGCTGTAGTCCCAGGGCAGGTGTAATGACAACTACAGAAAGACATAAAATAGTACTGTACATAGGACAGATAACGCTTCATAAGAACATATAAAATATGTAAAAACAGGGACAACAGTACACGAAATATACAAATAAAGCACATGTAAGGTTTTAAACAAGTTAAAGAGTATGATCACACACTTGATTGTCTTTTAGCCTTGATTTGAGGTTATTTTGAAATGAATGATATGCGTCACAGTCCCTGATAACTGTTGACAGACTTTTCAGTGTGTGAGCTGCCTTCACTTTATACTTGCACTTGCCTGTTGGCAAAATGTAGATTAACCGAATTCCCACAGGACTACAAATATCGAAATTACCTTTATGCTTCAATGCTTATATAAGAAAATAATGATTTGTCCAAAAAGCAGTCTTAAATTTGGTTAAAATTATCTTCAGAGGGTCTTTAAGCGCATTATATTTAAGTGTTTGATACCTCTAGAGACCTTGCTGATAGCTACCTTTTTATAAAGCCCTAACATCACCTGAGCATTGTGGGAGTACACGTCTATAAATGTCCAGAACTAAGAAAATAAGAAGATACAGGCAGAGGGCAGAGTCTCTGCAAAAAATTACACTGCCGCACATTTCTAGTGGTTTATAAGTGATGATTGAGAGGGATTACTTCTGTAGGAGTGTATTGTGTTTTTTTAGGAAATGTCTGCATTGCAATCTCAAAATTGACCCAAATAATCCTGATTATTGCTATAATTTGACAGTTTTTCTTCACATACAAAAATATGATGGTCAGAACTTTGCATTTGCTTGTGCACAGTTTTCTCCAAAGTCACACTCCTCCCATTGATTTTTAATGATGGAATATTAAGGCGTGTTTTGTTTTTATTGCGTCAGTGATGTTTTAGAGACCCCTCTGAGCTCTTTCGCACGCCATGAAACTGTGTTTCGCTTTTATAATGATTTGATCTCCCTACATTGCCCAGAATACATTTCAGCAACCAGCACAGAACCTGTATTAACTTGTTTAATAACACTTAGTGCAAGAGAGCGGGTTTTTCCTGTTGACACAGTGACGGTTAGGGCCTGGTGTTTGTTGTTGCGCTGCTGCTTACCGGACTATTGAGGCTTGTAGTTGGAAAAATCACTCACTCTTTCATGCTTTGTGTCTGTCACCAGAACCTGCTGTTTGCTGTTGATTTTGATACGAACAGTGTTGTTGCCTTAATTTTAGTTATCTAGTAGAATTGGAAAAATACAAAGGCTGCAAAATTTTCTTCATGTTGCTTTTTAATGTGCCGCCATGCCTGTGATAGCTGTGGCCAGAGCATTATGTTTTCGGGTTGTCCATCAGTCTGTCTGTCTGTACAGTTCTCGTGAATGTGATATCACAAAAACACCGTTAGGGAATTTCTTCAAATTTGGCGCAAACGTCAACTTGATTTTAGTGATCAAAAGGTCATTGTCTTAATTTTTTGTCCATAACTCAAGAATTCATGCATGAACTCTGACAAAATATCAGACAAATGTCAAATAGGATATAATGATGAAGTTTTGATGTTTAATATCCAAGAGGTCAAAGGTCAACACCAACATTATAATGCTCTGAAAAAGTACTTTTCTGTTCATTACTCAGCGTCATATTGTGAAGCAGCTGTGCTACACGCTGAAGCCCTCTGTATTGTGTCGCTAATGAGGGTGCCACACTAGCTGTTAACGCTGTGTTAACCCCCTCCATCACTGGTTCTTCTCCTCTTTGCCGCACAGTTTTTTCATGCCCTGCTTTGTAACTGTACATCATTTTTTTTATTTCATAGACCCATAATAAGGGTCACATTTGCATACACAACATTTTTTTTCTGTAAAGGTTTAAATGAGGACAGAGGTGACGCCGTGGAGTTGATTTGGCCGGTGGTACCCCAGTTGGAAGCTCGGCCGGCTTGGGAACATTGTTCAGCTGTAATTGGGGCATTTCTTTCTTTCTTTTTTTTTTAATTCATGAAGTAGCGTGGATTGAACCTCCTGTTTTTCACTCTTTCTCCCTCCAGCTCCTCTGGATCACTCGGTCTCTCCTTTCCATTTAGAAATTTTCGACTTCTCCTGTCCTTTTGCTGTATTTTTACATAATCTCTCTGGACTATTTGTTGTGCTCTGTAACTCTCTCTCTCTCTCTCAGACCTGTCGGTCGGTGAATGGCAGCAGGACAGCAGCAGTGGGAATACCAGCCGTGTGCTTAGCTACACCATCGCGCTCAACAACCCCCTGGGCCCAAAGACCGCCCCTGTGGTGGAGACGCAGGTCAGTCCCTGTCAAAAATCAGCTTTTTTTAATAAGAAATTTCATTATTTTGTCCTTTGGCCCACAGGCTTTGCTAACGACAAAGAGACAGAAACAGAGAATTACATAAATTGTTGTACTGGAACGATGTTGGGAGAGCAACAAGCAGTTCTGACAAGCGTGCTGACGTTAATTATCAGTCAAAAAAGCCATAACTTGGTCTGTTAATGGTTTTGTTATGCAATAGAGGAAACAAATAAGTTTGCAATTAAACCATGTACTCCCACTTTCTTCCTGTTTCCAGACGTTGCATAAGAACAGCGCCCGGGGCGAGTGCTTCGTGGTGGACTCGGAGGTCATCACCTCAGGCATCCCTTACCAGGACTACTTTTACACTGTCCACAGATACTGCCTCACCTCCATCAACAAGCACAAGAGTCGGCTCAGGTAGGTTTGTTGTTGTCTTATGTGGTGGGATTCGTTGTGGGCGGGGTTTTCTTTTGAGCTCACCCACTGACGATAAAAAAAGTCAAAACGGAAAAGCCAAAAGTGATAATCACACTCATCACCCTCATGTTGAATGTGTTGCTTTCCTTTTTAGGTCTTATCAGTTTCATGACAGATTGTTTCTTCTAGATATGGTCTGTAGGGCTGATACATGTTTTTTAAGCAGAAATTCAATTTGAGAAAAAAAGTCACCACTGTGGCGGTCTGTTGTGCAAGTTATAGTGTTTGCCTAGGATGTTGCACTGAATGCACTGCATGACGATACATGACAAAATTTAAATAACACATCAATTACAAACCAATTTATTTGATCACTGAAAGAGAAAACAATATTTTGTTTTTGCTCTACACTTAAATGCAAATACTGTTGGAAGCAATCTACAATTCTGCTTGTGAATGTTATGAATTAATAGACACTTAAAATCAAATCAAATACCTCTCCAATGGAGTCCCAAGAGTGTGGTGCTGTGATTAACCAGTGTATTCTAACAACGCTCCAAATTTACAAACAGTCCTGTCTGTAAAGGAGTGCACTCTGGTGCTTGGAGTGACAAACACAAAGTCTTCGTGATGTGTAGGCATTTAGATCTTTTAAAAGGCACGTTTAGTTATGTCTCTTGTTGTATTGATTTCCCTTCTTATGGACATAATGCACATAAATAGGTATAGTAATGATTCTTAGCCATGTGTTTTTATTAGGGATGTCAAACGATTAATTTTTTAAAATCACAATTAATTGCAGAATTATTATAGTTATTTGTGATTAATCTTATTTTTAATCACATGTTTAGAATTTCATGATTTTGCATTACAAAACACTTTGGATTTCACATTGACAAGATAAAGCAATTCTTAATAGATTGTCGTGATTAGGAATCAAATTACAGCAAAAAACTACATGGGACTAGCATAAAGTGGGCATGTCTGTAGAGAGCAGACTCATGGGTACCCACAAAAGCCATTTAAATTCAGATGTCTTGAGGTCAGAGGGCAAGGGATGCCTGTGAAATGACCATGCCATTTCGCAATTGCCATTTGGCAGCAATTCTAGTTTTTGAAGGGATAATTGAAGGTCATTTTGGGCCAATATTGACAGCCCTAGTGCTTTGCTTGTGTTTACGAAACTAAAACAACCGCTAGCACAGATATAGAAAAAACGTTCTCTTTGACTCAAAGTTGCAAAGTTGAGTTATTTACAGTTGACAACAGCCCCATCCACGAGAATATAAAGGGTCAAGATGGAAGCT
Source organism: Plectropomus leopardus (assembly GCF_008729295.1). Classification (NCBI taxonomy): domain Eukaryota; kingdom Metazoa; phylum Chordata; class Actinopteri; order Perciformes; family Serranidae; genus Plectropomus; species Plectropomus leopardus. The sequence goes on along the minus strand of NC_056469.1, from coordinate 28,774,690 downwards.
TCAACCAATGACTTTTACTAAACCTGATATAAAGATCAGCAGCACCACATGTTGTAAAAGCCAGAAGCATCAGTGGGGTGTAAAGTGAAAATGTTGAGTGCAAAATATATGCAAATGAAAGAGCAATAAAGAGCAACAAACATTGGCCCATGAACTAACCCAGGTGTAGGGTTTTCCACTGATGACCTCAGTGCACTCTACTTGTCAGCGTCCAGCTCAATCAAAAAAACAGCAGAGAGAGCAGCATCATGTTTCATCATCTCTTTCATCTGATCCATACGGTCCTTGTTCATATGACAGTTTGCAGCAAAATAGATGATGCAAACTGTTGAGTGGTTTAGTCTCAGCCTGGGGACCAGAAACTTTCATGTGAGTAAATCCCATCAGAGCTTTCTCTCCCTTGTTTTGTCCCTTGCTGCTTTCCTGATGCTAGAAAAAAGTCAGTCCTAATACGACACACCTACTTGTTTCTGCCTGGCACTTTAATCTAACTTTCTTTTCTCAGTCCTGCAGACATCACCGGTCAAGCCGGGGTTTACGTTAGAAAAGGTGTCCTGAAAGATTTCAGTGTCCCGAACAAATGGGAAAAACTCGAGTCAAATATTACTTGTGTTTATTGAGGTTATAAACATTTGATAGGCAGGCTATATGAGGAATGCCGTCATTAATAACGTTTTTAAATCGAAACGTAAGCTACTTTTGCTCATAAATTATATTTAAAATAAATAAATAAAAAATAAGTCCTGGCAATAGAAAATAGGACATGACAATGATTTTTGAAAACACATAAAAATTATGGTAGCATGTACTCATTGGCACAACACTTAAATGCAATAACTTCTTTCAGTTTTAGGCGTATGTATTCTCTGATAAAATAAAAACTATTTGCAAACAAACCAATAATACATGCAGGCCTATTTGTGTCAAGTTCCTGAAACTAAAGAAAGTGCTGCCTAATCAAGGCAAACAGGCTAAATATTGACTCTAATGTTTTTTTAGTTATAAGGAATATTCTGTCAAACTTGTAATTCAACCAAAAGTTATAGTTAATTATTACTAATAATGCACAGTAGTATATGTTTGTGGTGAGGAAAACTTTTAAAACAGGTCAGGCACGTAACACAGGTCCTTTTGATCAGATAATTTTTAGTGGACTGTGATTGGCTTGTTGTTCATTTTTCTCATTGCTTATTTTCAGAAAATGGAAACATGAAATCTTAGCAGATTAATGAAGCTCTCGTAAAAACTTGTCAGTTGGAATCGATCCATTTCAAAAGATATTTTTGCCGCCTGCACACCTGCTTGTTTTCACGTGTAGGCTGAAATTAATGGGAAATGTGTGATGTCATTATAACTGAGAACAGTGCTGATTTAATGTGAGAACAATAAGGAGCAGCGTGAATCTTCCTTCGTGAAACATGTGTGAGGTTTGTCTTTGTAAAACCATGAGATCATGCGTATGTTTGTTTTTCTTTTCCTCTGCGCAGAATTTCCTCAGACATCTGCTACAGGAAGCAGCCGTGGAGCCTGGTGAAAGCATTGATTGAAAAGAACACCTGGAGCGGCATTGAGGAATACTACAGACACATGGGTGAGTCACATGGTCCGCCTCCTCCAGCTTACGCCTGTATACACACAGCTTGTGGAAACCGAACTGACCTATTCAGGCTTATTTCCCTTTTGTAAATAACCAAACAAAAGGGAAGTATAACAACGTAAGCAGGACACACTTGACATGAAAGCCAAATGTAGAGTTTCATTTGAAAACCACACTACCCATTGTCTATCTGTGTGTGTTGTAGCATGAGTATCGTTACTAATGTCATGTTTCCGTATTAATAATACTTGAGTCATTTCTACATTTCTAAGTGAGACTCTGTTAATGTGGTTCATGGTTTACGTGTATTTTGATTTTAACAGAAACTCGTTTGCAATTGTTTGCACATAACACTGTGTGCGTTTCATTATCAATACCAAAAAATGTTTTTTCGATACCTTGATTTGTATTTTAAGTCCCCTTCCACTCATGGGTGTGTTCTGCTTATTGTTACTTCACTTGACTTAAGCTTCACTGTGCAGATCACATCCTTTAGTTACATCAAATAAACACTTATATGCATAAAATGTGAGTATATACATAAAAGTGAGTAAAGTCCTTGAAAATGAAAAAATAGTGCTTGAAGAAGTACTTGAAAGTCCTTGAATTTAAATTTGTAATGTCTGATAAACCCTGTTAGTTACGTTCATCTTCTCAAGGATAGTGTTTCTGTGCTTACGGTAAATCTAATTTCAAGACAATTACCTGTGAATAGGATTTTGGAGTTAAATGCCAATTGCAGTATAATAATACTTGAGTGCGATGTTTTATTTTGAAACCTCCAGTGCACAAACACCAAAAGTGGACTTGTCTGTGAAGTGGGAGATGTCTTCTATACAGTCACTAAAGTTTTGAAATTAAAAAATATTTGTACACTTTCTACATGTATTTTAGCAAATTATTTAACGGCATGTTTATGGTTTCACATTGTCACACAGGAACTTCAGGCCCATACTACCCAATCAAACCTAAACTTGACTACTGTTACTTGACTACTAATAACTACTGTTATTCTGTACTTTTTGTACAATGTTTAAGGCTGAAGTGTTAATACTTTCTTGCTGGCTTTGCAGTCATGTTTAGGACCTGTTGTGAAAATTTGGAGGGAGAACCTGTGCTTGTTTCCCCCCTCTTACTTTTCTGGGTATTTAATTCCCACGTTTATTTACTTTCCTCCCGGGCAGAGAGCGAGGTGTGCAAGCTGGAGACGCTGCTGCAGACTGAGGTTTCCGTGGTAACCACAGGCGAAGCAGTGGGCGCGGACGCTGCCAAGACTCCACCGGCCCTGCGCCGCCGCAAACGCACCTGCTCTCGACGGCAGGGCGAGAAGGAGAGAGAGCGGGAGGGAGGAGGCATGGGCACCGGGGACCGAGGGGACAGAGGAGTCGGAGAGGAGAGGGACAGAAGAGAAACCAGTAAGGATACAGTCGTTGAGATGCTGATCAGTTTAAACCCCCGTCACCACATTCGAACAAAAAGCCTAAATCTATTTTCTGTGCAGTGCTGCCCTCTAGTGGCTCTGTTTGGAGCTACATTACAGATATAGAAACAAGGGAACTGAGCACACTGATAGTAATACTTCACCCAAAAAATGACTATTTGTGTATCAGTTATTCAGACTGTTAACTTGAATCTGTGAGGAAAATTTCTCCTGCATGCCACCTCAAAAAGTGGTCAACATACTGGTTTATCGATGCATCAGGGACCATTATTAGCAAAATAAAAACATCGATTTATCGAACTTATCGAACATCGAACTCTGACACAACTGTTTGTAAGTCCCAGTTATAAAACAGCTGTCCATTTACTTTTGTTTATGCTTCTGACTCAGATTGTTATTCTAAGTGTCTGACAACATTATGGAAAGCATCCACACAGAGACTGACCTTTTTGGTTTCGGTACAGTCATTCCTTTTTAACCATAAATAGCCCTGAAATCACTTTTGCTAAACCCACCAATTAAATAGTAATTTATGTGTGAATACAGCCAGCATATTTTCACATCTAACTGCGTGATTTAAGGGTTCATTGCAACCAATCAGAGTCGGAGTTTGTTGGAACAGTAAGATGAACCAAGATGACTTCAGTGAGTTTTGTTGTATTTCGGTTGACTTTGAATAAAGTGACTTTTACAATGATTAAATTAATGTTTTTTGGGGTTTGGTGGGTTTGGGGATAGCAGTTTTAGGTCTGCTTCTGGTTGAACAAAAAGGATTGTACAAAAAAGTTTGACCTCTGAAGCAGTCTTTTCATAAGGTTCTCAGACCCTCAGGATAGTAATCAGAGTCCGTCAGCAGCAAAAACAAACACTTTCTGTGGAGACACATTGATCACAAATGCCCCAAACGGTTAAATTGCAGCATGTTTTGGAAATTCCATTGCTCTTTTTCACTGCAAGACCAATTTTAAAAATTGTTGTTCACATTACTCACTTAGACACAAAAATGTTGGAAAATGTGGTCCTTGTTGAAAAATATTTCAGTCAAAATCAAATCAAAAATGCAACAAATGTGCGTCTTCCAGGTTCTCAAATGGGAGGTTTTGCTGCTTTCCTTGCTTTTACATGATAATCAGTTTTCTATTTTTGGGTTTAGAAATGCTGACAAAGTAAGACATTCAGTGAAGTCGCTTTAAGCTCCAGGATATTGACACAAGCTTTGCATCTATGTTTTCTGAGGTTTTGTTGACCAAAACAATTAATTGATTAAAAGAGAAAATAACATCATAACAATCTGTGTTATCTCTGTTATAAATATACATTGAAAACAAAATTATAACAGATCACTAATCAGTCTGTCTTAATTTGTATTTTTTTCAGGTGCTCAGTATATGAAGCTGGGAGAGCGCACACGTGGAGGAGGAACCAACAGTATATCCACCATCCTCCTCATCGTCAGCTTCATGTAAGTTCGTGTGTGTTTGTGGCGTTGAGTCCCTGAATATGAGCAGATTTTCTAAATTCTGGGCTTCTTTTCTGGCTGTTTTAACTTTAACATATTCCAGCATGTTTTATTTTTTTACTGATCATATATCTGTGTCATATTACAGTACATAATACAGTAGAATTTAAGGAGTTCCTACTTGATCAAATCCCTGATTTTGATTGTATATGTTTTGATTACATTGGCTTTCTGCTGTCCTCGTTTTATCCACGTCTGAATGCTCCCTCATTCAGACATGTTGGATATCTCTCCTCTGCAAACTAACAGCCTCACAATGCCTTTCTTGCTATTTCTCTTCTTTTCCCTTCTTTTCTGCAATACTTCTTGTGAATAGGATCTGTATCAGGTTCGTATGAGAGGCTTTGATTTTTCACCACTGGCTGCATTATTTAGAGCTATGTAAATGATACAGGAAAAATCCACCCTTTTGATTAAAGAAGTACTTCACTCCTGGAGGGACGGTCTTTTCATTAAACGAGGATGTCTCTGCAGTAGAAAGATGCAAATACTTTTGAAATTTGTCGTCTCTTCCTTCGTGTGTGCCAGTTCACTGAAATTATGTTTGAATAGAGTTGGGATTTGATGTGTTTTAAAAACACTGGGCAAATGGGGCAGGAAAATAAAATATGTTATTATGAGTCCTTGAAAAGTCATTTAAAAGTTTTGAAATTCTGTCCTTGAAATATGTAGTGACCCTGTTTATATTTGATTAGCGCTGCTTAGTTTTACCATTTGATCTCTGTTTATTCAGTCTCCATTTTCACCGTGCAGAGCGCCCACTTACCTCTCATAAACTATCACTATTGCAGCTCAACAGTGCACTAAAATCTGTTTTTAAATGCGTCTTAGGCCATAAATAATCAGCACTGCCTAGTTTTACCGTTTAATCTGAATTTAAGGTTTGTCTCCAACCTAGGGCCCTTTGCTGCATGACATTTCTCTCTTTTCCCCTTTTACACTTCAGCTTTCTTATGCATAACAAAGGCAAAATCCAAAAACAATAATCTAAAAATAAGGAAAGTTGTCCCTATTCTGGTATTAAACTGGACATATCTCATCATGACATTATATTTGATCAAAAATAAACAGGAAGGAAATAAAATATACAGGATGAGTGAGGAATGCAACATGTGTGAAATTAACAACAACATTGACATTTGTGCCAGGGTGGATTTTTCCTGCAAAAAAAAAATCACATTGTGTTGTGAATAAGTTCTAGGTTGTGTCTGAATCGACAAACACAGAGATATTTGTCTGCTCACTTTGCACTGGCAGTATTGGCTTTGTAATGTTCATGTTTTATTAATGTTGAGTGATTCGTTGTCGAAGCATTGTCACTGTTTGGATTATTTTCACAGCAGTCAGTAGATTAGACACTTGTCCTCTCTCTCTGTCCCTGTCAGTCTCGTGGTGCTCGTGGCTCTCAACATGCTGCTCTTCTACAAGCTGTACGCTCTGGAAAGAGCGGCCCATACACTGGAGACATGGCACTCGTATTCTGTTGCTGACAGGTAAACACATCGCACAGTTTTCCAGACAAATATAGACTCTCTGTTAGGATGTTAATTGGCGTGAGGTCTCAGGCTCATGGAGCAGATCTTGTGGGATCTAAAGTGTGAAATATTCCTCAGAGTATTAAGTTATTGCACAGCAACAAATCCTCTCTTACCCTCTGTTAGGTAAGTAAATGAAAAGCTAATTAATATTTGATTAATACTGACAACAGATCACATGATATGTGAAAGAAATCAGTACTAATGTTGAACCCACAAAGAATTATCACTTTACATGTATGGGTAGTATCGTAGAACCATGGTATACGAGGGTGTTTAGAAATCTCGTGTGATTTTTAAATACCATCAAAAAAACGGACGAACTTGCATTCATCATGTTGAGAAAATTCATGATGAATACTGATTTTGCGCTGTAAAAGGCTGGATGTGCAAAGAGGCAACTGTTAGCTAAGAAATTCATCATTAAAACAAAAGTGATATGTGAGTGTTGAGCTTACAGTTTGTGTCTGCTGCCCCCCAGAGGCCAAAAACATGTTATTTCAGGTTTTAGAACCACGATTTCACAACTGACAGATATAGAAATTTTAATGAATCTGCGTTTGTCCTGTGCTCCCCCCCTTCCTCTCCTTTTCCCTCGTTCTCCCATTTTCTTCTCTCTCTCTCCTCTTGTTTTTCTCTCCTTCTCTTGTCTTTTGCTTCTTCTTCCTCTCCTTCTCTCCTCTTGTCTTCCTCGCCTCAGTCCTCTGCCTCAGACAGCAGGAGAGTGGGCTCAGGTCTTGCAGCTTCAGAGGCAGTTTCATCAGGCACAGCTCAGCAAGTGGCAGCAGATCCTGCAGTCCTCCGTCACGCTCCTCGACCAGGTGTGTGTGCGTGTGTGTATGTGTGTGTGTGTTTGTGTTTATTTTACTCTTGTGAAGCAAAACGCTTTCAGCGCACCTCTGCAGGGACCAGTCAGCAAGAAATCTCATGCGTCATGCAAACTGCTTGTGCTCATAATGTGCTGGATCGTCACTGCATTATGTAATCCGGTATATCTCACCCGACCCCCTCTCTCACCTCACCCCCACCACCCCATCCGTGTTTATCCACCAGATGAAGCAGTCTTTAGAAAAGCTTCATCGGGGCATCGTGGTCCCGGAGGTGCAGCAGGATCCCCCCGACGATCCCCTCACAGAGTCCCTGACTGAGGCCTGAGCCCTGCCTCTTCTGGTTAACGTCACCCCCCCCTCGGACTGTCCCGGCGGACCGGTAGAGTAGAAACGGGGCACACAGTTTGCCCGTTGCCTCATTTCCAAAAACCAGGAATGGGACACGCAGGGGGACCACATTACCCACAACTCTCCTCACCTGACTGACTTGAAATGGCGATGTTTCGCCTTCAGCCTCAACCAGTAACAACTTCTCTCTCAGACCGGAAGCTATCAGGACCACAGCAATAATTTACCTGCAGCTGCAAGTCTCCTGTATGTAGTGTATGTGTAAACAGGCCACTGGTGGGCCGATCCAGACCATCGTCTCCTCAAGACTCATATCAAAATGGCCAGCCGCGTTTCAGGATAACTTCAATTTTTCCAGAACTCACAATTTTATGACTATCACAGACCTCACACCTTCCTCTGACATTTCATAGGGATCAGTGATTCTGGGAAGCTCTTCCTCCTCATCCTGGGAACCGTAGACATGTATATATAGACGCCGCACTGGCCACTGGATCGTACGTCAGCAGGGTCGCCATGTTAATCAGGTCAATACAAGCCTGTGAACAAATGACAGCAAACAGGGAGCTGTGTTTTTTCAGGATAAAAAGCACTACAACATTTATTGTTCTTAACCGATTGCAGTGACTCTTGTGATGCCTCTGTGCAGCTGATAGCCGTGGTCGGAGGCTTTATGTTTTCCGGGTTGTATGTACGGCACATTCGTGCAAACGTGATATCTCAAGAACGCCTTGGAGGAATTTCTTCCAGTTTAGCACAAACTCCCACTTGGACTCAAGGATGAGCTGGAATAAAGAGACTACTGAAAATAAATATGTATGATCATTAGAACTGTGCTAAAGTAACAAAGTGTAAGGTGGCCTAAGGTTTGAAAAGTACTGCAGATCATAAACCCACGATGATGAAAAGACTTATTGCAATAGCTTGAGAAATGTAAACATTCTGGTGTTTTTATCCAGAGAAACTGCAGCTGTCCTGTTTACTGTCGTTTGTTTACAGGCTAGTATTGACCTGACCAATACGGCGACACCACCGATGTAACAGGCTGACGCAGCCAATGCAGCGTCTCTGTATATGTGTATGCTGGGAACAGTTAGATTAGATGCCTCTAGTGAACGCCTGCTGAAGCGAAAAAAAAGGGGGGGGGGGTTATGTCATCTGCTGTGTGGATGTGACGAGCGAAAGCCCAGAAAGAGAGGGGAGAGTGAGCAGGACGCCTCTCTCGCTCTTTCCACCGGGTATTTGTACCTCCATGTCCGAGTTGACGCCCTCTTAAAGGCCGTCAATCCGCGAATATTTCAACACCAGACACTCTCACCTTTATTTTTTAGGATGTAAATGATACATCTGAACTTCAAACACCATCACACTTCCCTCGCAGTCCTTTTGGGGTTTTATCTTATTTCAGAATCAGTGTGTTGGTTTGTTTGGGCACCAACCTGCGTCTCACTGAACTGTTACAGTATTTATTATTACCGGTGACTTTTTGATCTGAAGTCCCGTCCTGCTCTTTTAAGAGTTCATCCGTTGGGTATTTTGTGCTCTGATTTGCTGTTGCGGTGCGGACCAAGAGGAGCTACACGATTACTGGTCACAGCAATAAAAGACAATAGTAATGCTAGTACTTTTTGAATGTTTCAAACAAAGTAGTATATAATAATGATAATTATAATAATAATAATGACAAATTGTGTGTGAATGTGTGTAGAGGCAGTGAAAAAAACAAGCAAGGAAGACTATGACTTGACAGATGTGTGCGTGAGTGTTCACGACGAGTCCTCAATATTTCAAATGTTACATTTTCATATTAGCGTTTCTCGAGTTGTTTTTTTTTTTCTTCAAGATTTCTCTTTCATGTTCGGTTGCTCACTGAGCTTCAGGATTGACCGCAGGATTGATGAGGCGGAAATATCTCAGCAGACTTTGTTGTCCAACTGGGCCGGACGTTTCAAAAACAAAAGGACCAACCAGATTTTTGTAGGCCCAGGTGAAGAAAAAGGGAATCTGTTTTGCAGTATTGTTTTTTTGTGTATTTGTTTGTAAGATTAATTTGACTCACTCGTCTTCTCTTTTTATTCATTTTCTATCTTTATTATTTTGTCGCTTATTTTCAGCCCGTCCTCTCCGTCCACTCGATTCTGGCCTCCGATGATGTGAAAGCATCTCATCGTCACTTTGTTTATCTTCTTCTCATCACTCAACCCCACTCTTCCTCTCCTTCCTCTGTTCTCCCCCCGTCTTCTTGCTCTCTCTCTGTTTCCATGAAAATGGCGGTTACAGAAGCATGTGGGCCACGCTGTGCATGGCCGTCCGCAGAAATCAAAATGGTGTAATATTTATTGAGGGAGGGAGGGAGGGGGTCTGGGGTAGATCTGAATGAGAGAGAGAGAGACGGATGAGGAGCGGGGATGAGAATGTACTGTAAAAATGTGATTGTACGCCACGCCATGGAGAGAAATGAAAAGTTCTACAAAATGCAACAGCTCCTCGCTAATCTTTGAATCTGTGTGTGTCCTCGCTGTCAAAAGATCTGGGTCAAATGTTGCACTTGATTGCATTGAAATGGTTGATTCATCTGTCTTTTATTTGGTTCAAAACAGGTTTGGGAAAAAAGTTTTTTTGCAATATCCCAAAGTTGGCATATTTAACCCTTCAAAACCTGGATCGACATATTCACAGTTCAAATTCACAAAGTATTCGCAGGTTTTAAAAACCTTCAAAATCTAAATAACTTGGTGTGATTTCTTTTGAAAATATGGGGAAAACGACACTGAGCAATTTGGCAAGAAATATTCCGAAAATTGCATGACATTAGTAGACTTTCTTCAGGCCTTTTCCTTCTTTTTCTTTTTAACCTCTTTTTGTGCTAAATTTCAGGTCATTTTCTTTTTTCTTACTTGCTAATTTGTGTGTCATTTATTCTTAAATTGCTCATGGTTTTCTTCCCATTTTTTTGAAAGAAAACCCGTAAATTTTCTCAGGTTTGTAGAGGGTTAAATTTTTGTCCAACCAACTGTCTAAAACTCCAGAATATTCAGCTTCAAATCATAGAAGACAAAGAAAAGCAAATATTCACATTTGAGAAGTTGGCACCAGTGAGATTTATTACTCAGGTAATCAGTTATTGAAATGGCTTAATTGCTTTATTGTTTCAGCTCTAGTTTGAACAAAAGACCTGGTGCGCTCAACTCAAATGTTTCACTGGCATATTTTGTTATAATTTCATATTGCATGCACATTGTCAGTTTGACCAAACGATATTCCTCTCTTGTTTAGCTTCACTATAGTTCAACCTTTTCCAGCTTTCCTTTCAAAATAGCCTCTCAGACACTGGTAATAAAGGAACGCCTTGTTTCCCCAAATTTGGCACAAACGTTCACTTGGACTCAATGAGGAAATTATTAGATTTCGGTGTTCAAATGTCATGTGACCTCACAAAATGTTTTTGGTCAAAATCCAAGAATTCATACACTAATTCTGATTAAGTTTTACACAAATGTCAAATAGGATAAAATGATGAAGTGATATTTTATATTCCAAAGGTCAAGATCACAGTGACTTGGAAACACTTTTCTTGCCTTTTGTTAGCATCACAACTCAGAAACAGAAGGAGAGACACTGAATTGAACGCTCATCTTGAAACTTCACCGTTTGTATAGATCTTCTGTGCTGCCGCGTTGAAGACGCCTGTGAAGCATCCACGTTTTAGAATATGTAGCTTTACCAAAGTCCATATTTGAACACTGTTAACTGTCGTGGCTACACGTGAGTCAGGACAGACGTGGATTTAAACTGAAACTTGGCTGTTTTTTGGAGGCATACAACCAGGAGGCAACAATTCAAGTTTGACTCAATGTGTGTAAATTTGACTGCTTTAAAGTCAACAAAATGAAGAGTAGTTAAGGCTTTGCACCAACATTTGAAACGTACATATTCTGGAGTAAAATTTAGAAAAATGCAACTAAACAAATGATGTTTTTAAAGTTTGATATCTGTACATAATTTTATGAGAGGAGAGAGGGGATGTGTTGAGATGTTTCCAGAATATTGTCGTCAACATTTTTTATAACGTAAAGAAATCCCTCCGTGTGATCCTCTGTACAAGTTTAACTACGTCAGTCAATCTGGGTTCGTATGGTCACGAAAAACACAGAAAAGTCATGGAATTTGCAAGTAGCATTTTCCAGGCCTGGAAAAGTTGTAGAAAAGTTTTGGAAAAGTCAGGGAATTGTTTTTCTCAAACCTGTATAACAAAACATGATGTGTTCAAAGACATTCGGAAATTTAAAAATTCAGTGATAATTTCTGTTTTTACAGTTTCTGGCTGTGATGCGTGGTGTTATTAAAAATTCACATACAGGTCACAGAACAAATTGATAAGTATTTAAAACAAACACTTGCTGGATTTGGAGAAGCACAGTGTGCCTTCAGTCAGCATGTTTAAAATAAAATGTGGATGAAGATGAACTTTAAATGGAAATTGAAAATGAGATGGAAAGACTTAAAGCGAGACCCGGCTGATTTTCTCACAAATTTTAATTTTTTTCTTTGTATAACTTTTTTTTTTGTGGCAAGCAACATTTTCACACCTACACATGAAGTGAAAACTGCAGTTTTATTCACGTGCACACAAAGCAGACCAACAATGTGGGGAGCAGTGTGGTTGTCTTTTCACTGGTTGGTTCATCTGTGCAGGAAAAGGCGTTCAGATGTTGACTGGTGCAGCAAACCCAAAAAGTAAATCACTCAGTAGGCATATTGGAGCTTCGCTTGTTTTTCTCGTAGCTTGCATCTCATTGGATGCTCTGTGTTTGTTCTATACTTTGCTTATTCCATCAATAAGCATGCAGTTAGTCTGTGTTAATTTATAAGATTGTGTGTTTCCCCTTCTCAGTATCTCAAACTGTATCAAACTCAGTTTTGGTACAAAAGAAATGAACAGTAAACATGCAGAACGGCAGTGTTTTGCTGCCCTCTAGTGTTCACCGACACTCAAGGTCAGGCTGTGTGGAAAGAGAAGCCAGCACAGCACTAAAAGATTAGTAACAACGCTTCAGCTCTTCACTTTTTGGTTTCCACTGGCTTCACCCTGGGAGGCACACTGGACAGGTTTCTGTGGTACATTTACCCACGGCAGCTAGATATATAGCGATTAGCCAAGCCCTTAAGTTTCTACAAAAACACTAAGACATCTGTGTGAAATTACACATCAGTGGGAAAGTTTCCACTGTAGACAAATTTACTGACACTGTAATAACACTTGGGATAAATTGGTAAAGCTGCATTTCATTTATTTATCTTTTTTTTTGTTTTTGGTGTGCTACAAATTAGTCCGGTGAAATGAAGAGAGCATGGTGTTCTCACAGGAAGTCACACTTTGGTTGCAGGTGCAGTTTTTGTGAGTGCACTTTCTGCAGCCAGTTCAAACAGGGCGGCGGTCCTCTGAAAAGCCTTTGATTAAAAGGGAATTCAACTGAAATTATCTTCGAGATCGTTCAAAAGTCAACACTTTTTATGGCTGGTTTTTATCATCATGAGTTGTCAGGGATGCGGGTAAACACAGTAAAAACATCAGTGTTGAGAAGTTGAGATCAAACAGGATCTCAAATCACTTGCTGCCCCGGGCGGATATGAAACGTTAAAACATGACTTGCTCTGTTTTTCTAATAAGTTTAAAGGGATAGTTTGGGTTTTTTGAAGTGGGGCTGTATGAGATGCTTATCTATAGTCAGTGTATTACATACAGTAGATGGCAGTCGATGAGCTCTGTGTTTGCAGAAACAGACGGGACTAGCAACCTAGAAGTTCAGCATTACTCTGCTGCCGAGAGGGGCTGACAACTACATGTATTTTAGCCACTTTAAAAAAAAGTCCTACCTAAAAAAAAATAATCAATATCAGTCTTAGTGAACGCTATATTAAAGTTTTTTTAGTGATTTATCTTTCTATCAGACAGTCCTTTTCTTTGGCACTACATTTTCTCAACCATATAACTTCTGTATTCCTGCGCAAAAGTCCACCTTTGCCGTGAGCTGTTTTACGCCGCCGTTCAGCTGTTTGTAACAGCAGTTTACTGAGAAAATAACAAACAGGAAACAGGAAAACTGAGTGATCATGACAGCGACAAAATGTCGCTGTGGAGACAAATATTAAACCAAATTATACAGAGGAGAAACTTTAACAGAGGGGAAACTTCATAGACTGTATATAAAGATGGACCTCACGTCCCCATTTAACTAGTCTCAAGTAACTAGTTAAATTTCAAAATTAATGTAACTGTAATCAGTTACAGCTACTGAGAAAAACATTATGCAATTAAATTACAGTGACTAATTAAAATGTTTGTGATTACTTATGAAAAAAGTCAGTAAAAAGTTTAGATGTCGATAAAAATGTTCATTCTGTTGCTTTGCATCTTTTTGCCGTGCAGGAACGTCTTCTTTTTGGCATATTTTTGGACAACACAGGTCAGTAAAGCTGCAGAGACAAATCTGAGCGCAACATTTATGCACTCATGTTTTTATGTCTTTTCAGCCTTATTGCCCTGTGCAAAACATTTGTTAGAAAAGTAATCAAAAAGTAACAAGTTACATTACTTTGATGAAGAAATTAAAATAATTATGTAACTTATTACATTTTTACTAGTCATCTGTAAACTATTGCGATTTAAAAGTAACCTTCCCAACACTGATTATATCATATAGCACCACTTGAAAAAATCCAAATGATCCCTCTAACTGAGAATATACAGTACCTAATGATTGCATGTTCCTTTAATTGAGAGCTGATTATTAAAAACTCTGCGAATACTAATCATTTTCTATCAAACGCCTTCCAGTGACGAGCTGAACACTTCGCAGAATTCACATTTCATGCATCGCTTTGCTTGGTGAGCAGAATGAAATTAAATCTATCAGAAATTCTTAAGAGGAAACACAAAAATGATTAGCTGCGTTATAAGTTGGGGTTGAACCACTGATAATAGTTTCCAAATTTATTAGACTGATAAAAATGTCAAAAGTTTAGACGTTTGCCTGTGTGGCCACTGCTTGTATGATGGGCGTGCTATTGTGTTTTTTTTATCTGTTGCACTTTTCATTTATGGTCTATTAATGCTGTTTTCTGACACCATTTTAGGATGATTTGGGGGGATATTCTGCCAAATACTTGTGAGTACTTTGCATTAAAACTGGTCAAAATGAAACACTGAATACATCAGGACAAAATATCAGCTGCTGCAACAGTGTTTCCTCTGTATTTTCCAGCAATGTTACATCACAACAGCAAGAAATTTTGCTGTTAAATTTATTCAAATATACTATTATTGAAAGGCAAAACAAAAAATAAAAGTTTTTGATATATTTTTTGGCTATCAAAATGTTGATTTATCATTTAAAAAAAAAAATTCATGTTGACCAAAGCTTCACAGAGGAAACACTGACAGGTTCAGGAAAACTCTAATCAGACTAATTCACATCAGAAGCATGATGCTGTTTGTTTTGATTAGCTCGTTAGCATGCAGATAGTGGATATACAATGTAGGCCAATAATATATATATCGTGTACTGTATATATAAGAGTATCTGTGCATATGTCTACACCTATATACAATTCAACTCTCTCTCTCTTTGTGTGTCTCGTTGCACCAGGACCTGGTGCATCCTTCGTGTCCCTCGGGACAAAATATAAATGACTGTTTACCTCCTTGTGCCAACAGTCACTTAAAAAAAACCTTTCAGTGGCGATCGTTCTCCTCTCTGTGGTTTGATTTTTCCATCGTGTGGAGAGGATGGCGGGATGCGACTGACGGTGAGAGGAGAGGGCATGAAAGCGGGAATGTGTGATTCCTCAAAGATGCAATTTTGAACTCTTCCTCGACCTGAAGTAAAAACAAAAATATAAAACTGTCAGGATTATTAACATATAAAAGACAACAGCTACGAGCAGTAAAACGTCACCTTTCTCAGAGCCCAAACACGCTGGTTTATGGAGAACAAAAAGCTCTTTCTAAAACCTAAACAGTGTTAAATGCATTACAAAGACAGCATAAGTATTTTATTTCAGTACCTGGATAATAATAAACTTGTTCTAAACTGAAGAGGCATTTAGGAAGAGTATAGAGGGGCGAAGGATGAAAAGAAACAAAAGTAATGCAATTTAATTAAGGCAATACATTAACCCTTTGAAACCTGAGCAAATTGGCTTAATTTCTTTCAAAAACATGGGAAAGAAGGCAATGAGCCTTTTAAGAGGAAATGACCAAGAAATTAGCAAGGATTTGGTTAAAAGAAACAACAAAAAAAACCTTAAAAAAATAGCAAGAAAAACAAAAACAAAAAAAAAAAAACAGGTCAAACAAACAAAAAATTGGATAATATAAAAAAGTAAAATGAAAAACAAAAAAAGAATAAAAAGAAATGATCAAGGAAAATGACCCAAAAGTTATAATAATTCAGTAAAATTATTTTATATATAGAATTATGATCATTATAAATATAGTTCTTTGGACATTTTACCCTTGCTTTTTAAAAAAACAATTTTAATGTACTAATTTCATGCAATATGCAAATTCCCTATTTTTCCCACCGAAAAAAATATCAAACCAATTTGCTCAGAGCTCAAAGTTTTAAGTAATTTTGGGGTGCAATTTATCATAATAATTTTAGGGTACAAATTACTTTATTTAGGAAGGGGACATGGTGGGAATTGGTCATTTAAGTTGGGAAAAAAATTAAATGTTCACTGTGACAACTCATTGGTCAAAAGGTCAAATGTCTGCAGTCTACACGTGTTTTCAGCCTAATTTTTGAGGAGCTAAAATCCAGGTATAAAACAGAGATCAAAGGAAAGCAAAAGAAGATTCAGACATGAAGTTTAGTGAGACCTACCGGTGCTATTCTGCCACTTGTACACCTGCACAATTATCTTTACTTTCCGATGCTATAGCTAAATACTCCGCCCTGAAGGAAAGAGTGATGGAAAGAAAGAAACAGGCGGTCAAGATCAGTGAATCAGAACAAGATGTCAGTTCAGTGAGGAAAATGTTTGTTATTTTTTGAGAAGAGCAGATTAAAACAGATTGTGTCTCTGCTTCCCAAACAGTGTCAGGGAGGAAAAACAAAGGTGAAAGCGGTCGGTGTGAAGTCAGGACATTTGGACGGCCCAGCAGGATCTGGAACTGGAGGACGGGCACTGGAGAGAGGCCGGCTGTGTTTGTGTTTGTGTGTTTTAAAGTGTGACTCACGCGCTCTCTCTCAGAGCTTCCTCTCCTGCCGCTGCGATCTTCCTGTAGCAGTAAATCATCTCGACCACGAGCCATACCTGCAGCCCGATGATGGAGACGTACATCATCACCTCAGACAAGATGGATGCCATTCCTCTGGTGACTAGAGAGACACAGAGGGAGATAAGGTGAGATATATTGTGTCTGTGTGCTTACAGAAAGGAGCTTGGGTTTAATTTGTACCATGAAAAGGATGAGGGCTGCCTCGGCCATACATCTTTTAAACGATGTGAGTCATAAGTCACGGCCTCCTGTCCTGAATTACAGAGTCATAACTCATCGCTGAATCCTGCGGCAGATACAGTTAAAGGGATACTTTGCTGATTTTCAACCAGCTTTGTATCTGTGAAGTTTGTGTAAATGAACTGTGGTAAACTTCCCTCTTTAGTACTGGTGCCCAGATCTCCCTGCTCATGTCTGAGCTCAAATCCCAGCAGATTTTTTCTCAGGATTTGGGGTCGTTTCTTAAACAACTACAGTTTATGCTTCTGCATTTTCATATGCCCTCCACCACTGACTCAGGTCAGTTATTTAATGCAGCAGCACGGATCAAATATAAACCAAGATTCTGTTGCCTTTCTAAAAGGTCTCCAGAAATAATTTTAGTGCACTGTTTGGCTGTTATTGGAGAATTTGTAAACAAGAAACAGACACCGAAACAGAGTCTTTTTCTGTTCTCAGATCTTTTCACAAGTATTTAAACCTTTGAACTCAGCATATTGGTGTGATTTCTTTCAAAAAGGCATCGAGCAACTAGATCATTAATGTTTCACAATTTGCAAGAAATTTGAAGATTTAGATTTTTTTTTAAAGGTAGGAAAAATGGCTAGGGAAAAAAGTTAAATATTGAATATTATGCTTCAAAATTATTAGAATTTTAGCACTTTGTCTAGATAATTTCCTTGGCTAAAAAATACAAATTCTTTGGTAATTTTCATGTACTTTTTTTTTTTTTTTTTTTTTACTAATTTCTTGCAGATTTTTCATTTCTTTTTCTTTAATTGCTCATTGCCTTCATCTCATGCTTTTGAAAGAAATCATGCCGGTTTGCTCAGTTTTATCAAAACAAGTTTTGGCTGAGAGATGTCAAAAAAAAAAAAAGTTCTGTAGAAAGTTATGGGTAACTGCAGGGTTTGGTGATAGTTCTTTGTGAGTTTCTAACAATTTGCAACCCCTTTCACATTGATATATTAATTTCGTCAATCGATAATATGAAAATATTAACCAAAGCGGTTTTAATTAATGGCAGCTGTGACAGTTTTTCTCTGTTGAACGGAAACATCTGTTTTCGTTCAGGCGTGTAACCTGATGGACATTAGGACCGTGCTGCTGATTTGTGCAGCTGGCTAATTCAGTTTCCTTCTTCCCTCCTTAAGCATTCAGTACAACATCCCTCCTCTGTGCTCTTACGTTTTGGCACCACTGTCACGTTGAAAATCTTAGTGGCGTTGGTCTGAAACTCGTAGTTGGTGTACATGAGGGTGCGGCTGAACATGCACTTGTAGGTTCCCGTGTCATTGAAGGTCACATTGAGGATGTAGATAGAGCCGTCCTGAAGGTCCTCCGTGTACTTGCTGCCGTTCCAGTGTAGACGATCGAAGAAACGTGGATCACTGGTGTAGGGCCTTTGCTCTTCATAGCTGTATAACTGAAAAAGAAATGCAGAATGGGATTTCTCTGAAAAGGAGGCAAAGCGACATAGACACTGTGAATGGTCCGTGTACCATTTGGTCTTTGACGTTTCCTTTTAGAAACTGAAATGGAAAAAACAACAAAAAACAAATAGTTGTTTGGTTTTCATTTCGAAATCCAAAAATGAGAAATAAAATACAAGCCATTTTTAGTTTTTATGTTTGTTTGTTAGGTAAGAAAACAAATAAACAGACATGAAATGCCACGAATTGCCTTTCTCTCACCACAACTTGTATAAAAAAGTGAAAAAATATGGTTCAACCATTACAGTGCTAGTTATAACAACAAGTTCAGTTTTTACTCGTCACTTCTTTGCTATCTATAATAATTTGATTTTGGTGCCCATGAATTTGTATTTTTTTTTTTCTAACCCAGGACAGTATTTTTTACTCTCCAAAACAAAATGATAATGATTTAAACCAGTAAAAACACTGAATAAAGCAGTTTCATGTTAAAACATGAGTGTTTTTCCACCCCTGCCCGCTGTGGAGGGGCTGCTAACTGCAAAAACATACATGGCCCTCACAATATTCAGTGTCGGATTTGTCCTTTCTGGGCTACTGTAGAAACATGGCGGTGCAACATGGCAGACTGTAGATGAGGACCCACATAAACGGTTCATTTTAAGGCAATTTTACACTAAAGAACAAAAACTTATGATATTACATTCCATCACTCCTAATACATCCCCCTAAATCCTACACACTGGACCTTTTAACAAGTGTAAATTCACAATAACTGTGACCTTTGTGCCAAATTTCAGCCTCCAAGGGCAAAAACTGTGCCTGGAAAAAGTTTCTTATCCACATGTGCCTGTCAAACAGCTGCACTTTTAAGCAAACTTAACTAAAGCAGCAACAAAGATATTTCCTAACACACCTGTTTTTGAATCTGGCTTGCAGTCCTGTTTATTTACACACGTAAATAAATAAAACTAAAACTAAAATACAGAGAGCTGCCGTTCCCTCGTGGATGCTGCTGGATGTAAAACAAACTGTTCTGTGCTGATAAATTCAGTTCATGTCCCGAGCAAACAGACGGCCGGTCTCCACATCGCTGCTGCTTCTGTTTCCCCGTATCGACTGAGCCGCAGTTACAACCTCACCTTTGCACTTCCTGGTGAATTAGTGTATAGAGATTTTAAATGGCAGCTGAGGGCTAATGGGATCTCTCCTGCTAAAGTAATGTATCATAATGGCTAGTGAGGACTCCCTGGTTCAGCAAAAGCGCTGCCTTCCAGTCGACACACAGGGGAAAAAAATGCCTGTCATAAAAAATGCAAGACACTGCTCTCTCTCATGATAAATGCATTGCAGCCGTTTCCCGGAAAAGAAGACAAATGACCCTGTTGTGATGGATGTATTTGGGGCGTTATGCCGATTTGATCTATTGCTTTATCTGGATACATGATAACTAAATACATCAGAGAGAAAACTGGCTGCATTTAATTTTACAGACATTTCTTAAATGGCAAAACTGTCAACATTTTGTTTTTCTTTTTGTTTTAATTTACGATCTCCAAAGTTTAAACCACAACCAACACAACCACACCCTCAGCAGCAGGCTTTGCCCTCATTAAATGTTCAGGAAAATCTGGAGAGTTGGTTTCCTTTTAGCCACTTGCAGGAAGTTAAGGGTTACAGCCCAGACGCCAGAAGAAAATGCTGGCATTGTACATTTCTGCAACCCACGAATATGTAACATTTGTACGTTTCATATGTATCACATCAGCATATCAAGAACGACGGTAGTTGTCATGAAAAGTGGTTGCTTTTTTTTTTTTTACCAGGATATTGACAGCTTCTCCAGTAATGATTGTGCCACCAAAACCATTTTTAAGCCCCCCAAAATCATCTTTCCCTAACCATAAATGTAATTTATTTGTGGTTTGAAGAAATGTAAAATGCCAGCATTTTTCTGGCAATTGGGTGTCAGTGTGCATAAAACAGCATCAAAATAGAGCTGGTTCATCAAAAAAGTGTCAGTGGAGGATCCCTGTAACCCCCAGACAGAGGTGCTAGCTAAGCGCCCAAAATCCTAGAAATGTCCTAAAATCTGATAAATGTCCTAAAATCCTAGAAATGTTCTAAAATCCAAGAAATGTCCTAAAATACCCAAAGTGTCCTAAAATCCTAGGTACACCCTAAAATCATGGAAAAATCCTTAATTCCCAAAATGTCTTGAAATTCCAGAAATATTCTGAAATCCTAATAACGTCCTAAAATCCCAGAAATGTTGTAAAATTATAGAAACATGCTAAAATCCTGGAAACATCCTAAAATCCCTGAAATGTTCCTAAATCTGGGAAGCATCCTAAAATCCTAGAAATGCCTTACAATCTTAGAATTGTCCAAAAATCTTAGAAATGTATTGAAATCCTAGAAATTTTTTTATTTATTTATTTTTTTGCAAAAGTGGCCCCCAATCAAAAATGATTATCCCTGGAGTTTAACATCAGAAGGCTGCAGCCTGTTGGTTCTTGATTATTGAACCAGGGAAACAAACACTTAGATTTGACCTTTAGGGTAAAACTTTGCTGAGAGCATAAAACCCTTTGAACGGTCTCTGTAATGAGTCATGCTAAAAAGTTACTGAGCTCGGTCACTGCGACCTTGTCGTTTATCTTGTGACTACTCACATGTGTGAACTCGGTCTCATCCGAAGCCATGAAGTACCAGTCAACAGTGGCTCTGGCGGGCACCTCGCCCCTCATCTTACAGGAGATGCAGCCCAGTTTGAAGCCTTCGTTGGCCACCGCCTCTGTGTCCGGGTCCACCTCCACGCAGGCTCCTCGGCACAGAGCCGCTGCAGAGTGAAAAAGGGTGAAGAACACACAGTTAGAAACCTCCTGTGTCACCTCATTGCTCTTTGTGTATTTGCGGGTCACAGGGTTAAGAGGTAAGAGCCGTGGGAGGCCATCATCCTCTCTGTCATGTACCCGTGACACGAGGGAGAGGCTGAGACATGGGCAGAGCTCTAGTGTTTTCTAGTATCTCAGTACTTGCAGGCAAACTGACTTAACAGTACTTAACGAAACATATATGCTACAGTAACTTTTATATTTTTGCGTGCTTGCTCCCAATGCTTATTGCATGCGTTTTTTTTTCTTTTGTATCGGGCATAGCTTTTTTCTTGCATGTTTTTATTTCCACTCATCAATCATAGATTGTTGTGAATTTGAATCATTTGCTTTTGAGTTTTGTCGTCATTTACATTTGAGGTGTTTTTCAGTCCGTGAATCTGAGGGGAAATAAAGAGGTTGCAGTGTGCGATACTAGTTTCTTGCATTCTGTTAATTTTTAACTGATCTAAAATCATATATAGAAGCGTGAGTCTATATATGCCATCATCATCATGACACATACTCCTCATCGGCCAGGAGTTACACACCTGTAACTCCAATTGTTTCTCTCTCACACTGCACCTTGCAGTTTCCACTGAGGCCTCAGCATGGCTCTCAACCAATGATCTTGTGCTATTCTCAACTTTGACCTCTGGGGATGTGTTTGTTTTGAATCGCAAGACGGGAGGGAGGAAGATGAGGGAGAGGACAGGAAACACAACGCTGATCAGATGAACTGAAATCATTAAAAGTTTGAGATTCACAGAGGCTCCACAGCGTCCACGGCCTCACGTGCACAAATATCTAAAAACAAAGGTCTAACTTTTTACTCCCTGGGATACAAATGTTGCAGCACCAAAGTGAGAGTTAAAAAAAAAATGACACAAATAGAAATGCCACCACACCGCAGAGAAACATGAAGAGGGGGAATGATGAGGGAGGAGGAGAGAAAGAGAAAGTTAGCACAGGCTTCTGTAGTAACAGCCATTTCTGCAAAAGCATGGGGGGAGATGGGGAAGCAGGAGGGAGGAGGCCTAAAGCCGGCTGATGCACTGCAGAGAGAGAAGAGGGAGGGAGGGAGAGAAAACAGGGAGGGAAAAGGAGAGAAAGTTAAGAACATAATGTAAGAATTTCACAGGCCCCAAAATATAAACCCAAACGTAAATGCTATTGTATTGAAACAAGAGATGGACACGTGCATTTAAACAAAAGACAGACCTGAACCCAGCTGGACCCGTGAAAGACTGAACCCCGGCCTGAAAGTCACTGATTTAATTCCAGGTTTAGTTTTAGAGAACCTGAACAGCAATGACGCCCCTGAGGAGGAGCCATGGCCACCCTGAACTGCTGCCCCCCCCTCTGGGAAAAATATTCAGAGGCCAAAATTACTGTTTTGAAGCATAACTAGACAACCTAAAGGCCCCCACCACAGACTGTATATAAAGACGGGCGTTACGCCTCCACCTATCCCCTCTATGCTTAAGTGAGGCTAAAATATCCTATGATACGAGCGCTGCCATCTTGCGCTGGTGGTGTCATTGAAAGCCGGAGTCTGCGCAGTAATGTTATCCACATTGGGGAGTTCCCGCCAAAACACCCGTCAGACCAATCACAAGCAGCTCCACTGAATGCACATGGATTGGCTGACACAGCTGTCAATCATGGCGAAAAAATCCCCATTTTAGTGGAATTGAATAACTCATTAAAACCAAACTTATCATAAAAATGATCATTTAAACAAACATCAGGGTGATAGAGCTAACTTCAGTGACAGAAACCATCTTTGGGAAAAAATTATTTTAGGGTGTGCTATTTTTAGTTTGGCCTATGTCCCATTCACTAACATGGACAGACAGGCTCTATGACCTATACTGCAGACAGACACCAGGGGGCGATCCAGACTCAAAAGCTACACTTTAAGGGGGAATGTCATGTTATCCATCTTTACATACAGTCTATGGCTCTGATACACCAAGCCGATGATCAGTCATTGGTGTAAGATCCCGACGCCAAAAGCCTCCTCTCGCTGCAGCATGATGCGCGGACAGGCAGCGTCTGTTGTGAACGCAGCTGGAAGAAACCTCTTGTGTCCGTGGTTGAAAGGAGAAACTCAACAACTTTTAAATATTTTGAAAGACTTGGATATCAACAGGGTTTTGGATGGCACAAATATCCAAATGCCGACCTTTTCAAGAAGGTGGTTAAATGAATGGTAGAGGAAAGCTGTGTTCACATTATCCAACAAGTCTGCCACCAGAAAACTTTTTAAAAAAATCCTGTTTCAGTGCAACAAATCAAAATGACAAGCAGCTCCAGATGCGCCACGTTTCAGTATTTTGATGTCATAAATGTAATTTTTGGATATGTTAATCGAAATAGGCATGGCTGCATGTAACCAGGAGTATTAGTGAAAAATGTATTTTTGTTAGCCTTGTAAACAGCTCATAGGAAATACTGCCTTTTTTGGAATAAGGGCATAAAAGTGGAATATTTTTTATGCATGCAAACATAGTTACAGTCTACATGTCCGGGTGCTTGTGATTCCAACTTCATTGTAGCATCATCATTGTTGTTTTCGCAAATCTCAGCAATTACTTTGGTGAGTACAATGTTATATTCACCCACAGGATGAATCTCCAAAACTATGAAAATATGAGTGAAGTTGTATTTAACCACAATTTATCTTTAAATAGGATTTACACAAACATGAGACATACCACAGTAACTCAAGTGAGCAAGTCTGAGCCTATAAAACAGGGTTCAGTTAAGGCCGGGGTTTTGCCTTCTGGGGTTTTCTGGGAGGCAGGTCTGCCGAGGACCACTAGATTATAGCAAGCAGACCTGAGGCAACCAGCATTTTGCAAATCCTGCTTAGAGAACAGTTGCACTTATACAAAAAGCAACACAGTGAGTGAAAAATACATTTTGTTTTATATTTTTCATCTTAATCTCTGCTCTAATTAGCTTTCCTGTCTGTTCCAAATGTGACTGTTTGTGTTAATTACAGGCTGCTGTAAACTGCATCACCTGTCAGCGCTGCAGCTAATCCTCAGCAGAGGTCGATGAAAGTCATTCATCTCTTAAAGCTCTCGAAAACTTCACAGGTAAGCAAATTCAACATTTTTGCAAATAGTCACCACCAAATCTGTGGTTAAACATAAATGTACAATGATATTTTGACTCAAGTCTGTGAGAGATTCTACTGTATAATATCAGCTTCTACTGCAGAGATACTCAACTTACAGCCCGTGGGCCAAATCTGGCCCCCAATAGGATGCCGGGGGCCCCCCAAACATTTTGTAATTTATAATAAAAATAAAGCAATTCACACTGGGAATTGTTTTTGTACTTTTAGTATACTTTAGGTGCCATAGTGCTATTTTTGTTTTATCAAAAATAGTGCCAGTGAAGGATCCCCTGCACCCCCAACTGAGGTTCTAGCTAAGCCCCTAATGCCCTAAAATCGTAGAAAAGTCTTAAAATCTGACAGAGATCCTAAAATCCTAATGTAAAATCCTATGTGAATGACAAAAAATTGAGAAATTTCCTAAAATTTGAGAAATGTCAAAGTCCTAGAAATGTTACAAAATGTACAAAAACATCCTAAAATCCTACATCCTACAAATCCTAGAAATATCCTAAAATGCAAGAAACATCCTAAAATCCTAGAAACTCCCAAAAATCCTAGAAATGTCCTAAAATATGAGAATCATATTAAAATCCTAGAAATGTCCTGAATTTTTAGAAACGTCTTTAAATCCTTGAAATGTCCTAAAATCCTACAGACATGTATTGGGCTGCTGTGACTGGCCCCTGGCCTCCTGTAGTTTTTCAAAAGTGGCCCTCAAGTAAAGCAAGTTGAGTATCCCTGATCTACTGTTCAGAAAAGACAGAAAGACAGGCAGAAAGAGACACCAGACAGACACAAGAGCAAGACATCCCATGCAGAGAAACACAGAAGGGTTTGAGATGGCTGGCATATCGACTGCTCAGAGAAAAAGAGGTGAGACCTGGAACACAGACAGAGGAGACACATTACAACAAAGCACATGATTGACAGCGGGACAGAAATTAAGGGGGTGTCTGAGGACAGAGGACAGCACTTAAGTAACAGGACAAGAAGAATGAAGAGAGACAGGTGAAAATCTAGCGGCACACACAGACAGCGTGGGGCAGTAATCCCGAAGGAGGTTGGTGACGCAGCGAGAGGCGAGATTGTGCAAGGTGGGCAGGGATGCTGCTGACCGTCCGAAGCTGAGACAGCGAGTTCAGAAGACAGCGAGAGACAGGGAGACAAAGATGAAAGCCGACACAAAAGGAACTGCACATTCAAAGTGCGGACTAAACAGAGAGGCCAAACTGCCTCGGCAACATTTCTCACCAGCAGCAGCAGGACACATACACACATCAGAAATGCAAATCCATTGCGTAATCTGTGGATGGAGGTTCAGGATTATGCAACGGATATTCCAGAAATTGCAGATTAGGAGGGTTTTTTTCTGATGGGGGCTGGCTGCTTAATCCCTCATATCAGTTGCTGTATACCCCCGAGGCCTACAAAGCAAAAAATAACCTGACCAAAAGCTTTAGCAGCACAAAAGACCATCGACCCACCGAGGTTATAGCTGTCTTAGCATGTGGCCGAGAGCTAAAGGAAACACAAAAAGGATCAAGGGTGTTTGCTGAGTTTGCCATAAGACGCAGGGAGAAAGGAAAATTGGATAAGCGAGACAGCGAAAGAGACGAGGGAGGACAACATCTGTTTCCATGACTGGGTTACCAGAGACAAAAACACACGCATATACTGCAGGCATATATAACCTGGGGAAATGCCAAACATCCATGACATTTCCCCTGAGACTGAGCAAGGAAGAGACTTTCCATTGGAACAAGTAGACGCACACTGAGATAGAGCGTCCCTTTCATTTTAACCAACAAAGCTGGTGGAGCGACACCACACTGCTTTATCAGTAAACAAAAACCCTGAGGACTTCCTATCTGCTTTCTGTTCATTTCTGCATCACACGTTCACGCCAGAGCCAGGCAGCAGCTCTCTTTCTTTACTACACCTATCAGCTCATTGGCTCATCGCTGCCCTCTTTTGCTACTTAAATAATTCTCAAGTCACAACAAAAAATGAAGAAAAAAATTAGTCTGTAACAATGTGTTTTTGGTAACAGCTACCGCATTACTTCAAGAGCACAATTTCTCATTTGTAGAGTCCAAAAGTTGAAATAAGGCATCAACATGTGATTGTGAAAAACAAATGCACAAACATGGCACAGATATGTAGAAAGTTTCCAACAACAAAAAGAGGATCTCTCAGTAGCTAGAGAGTAACATCACAACGTCAGTTAAATCCAACCTGTCCTTTTTCATTTATCTCTTTTCTAAGGTGGCACTGAGGGTCAAAACACTACAACAGCTCAGAAAACACTACAACATTTCCAAAAACAAACAAACATTTAAGGAAAAAAACCTACATTTCCAAAATTCTGTACATTTCAGACAACAAAAAAACACCACCTCCCAAAACATTGTTTTGTTTTTTGAAGTGTCATTTTGTTGTGGAACATGTTATAGTGTTTTCTGAGTTGTTGTTGTGTTTTGATTCTCAGGACAGCCATATTTCTCTCCCAAAATCAGCTTTCTTTTATTACTGTAACAAATAATAATAAGTCAACAAAAACCACCAGTGATTATTTTACACAGTCCCGTCTCCTAGAAATGATGTTTATATGTTTTTAATTTCCAACAGTAAACACATTTTGAGAGAAACACGACGCCACCCACATTTTCAGTTCTCAAGGACGACAGTGAGCGTGTTTTTATGTAGACTGCGATCTGTATCTGCTGTCTAGTTTCATGTTGATCTCACTTCATTCCTTTCTGTTGTGAGCTCTGTTCTCTATAATTCATGCACAAAGACTCTTAGTGTTGCATGTTCAATGACATTTTGTTCCTCAAAATAGATCTGGATCTGTTCTGGAGAATGAAACACAAGGCGAGCATTCTTCCTCTCTCAAAATCCTCGTCTTACAACTCTATTCAACTTGTTGGTGAAACTCAGAGCTTTTGTCCCACCAGCCCGTTTTTATTCCCAAATGTCAAATACCGTCGCTCGGTCACAGCATCAGTTTTAAATGTTTCCATTTATGTGGTAATATAAGGAGCATGAAACGATGTGGATATGTCCAACAAACCCCAGACTTTCACCCAGAAGCCAGCTGTTTGCTTCCCATATGAATGTTGAGCCAAACTGTTTTTTTTTTCTTTTTCTCAACCTAGCCACGTGCTTTTGTCGGACAAGAAAGTAAATGTAAATACGAGGTGTTCTACACATGCTGCAAGTCTATTTTGAAGACTGCATGCATCTAACGAGAAGAAACTATTAATTTCCTAAGAGTGTTTTGAAAAAACACACTTCATGTTACAGACGTCACTTAAATTTTGACCACTTATTGGCAGAAAAACAAGGTCTAAACCCAACCTATTATCACCCATAAGTTAATCTTGCTAACTTTTGCCTTTATTTTATAGGACAGGGAGAGAGAGGAAATTGCATGCAGCAAATGAACGCCGGTTGGGGTGGAACCTGCAGCCACTGCATCAAGCACACAGTCTCGGTTCGTGGGTCGCCCACTCTACCAGGTAAACTACCAGGCACCCCTAACGTTGCAGACTTAAGTCCATTATTTGTCTCTTTCAGCTCTGTTGTTGGTCTCCACCTGCCCCTGAGGGAGATATCTGGCTCTTAAGTTGTTAAATGCTCCACTATGTTTACCAGCTTGTCAGTATTTGTGTCCGTCTGCTGTTTGGTGCTGAGCAGGTAGCGCTAAGTGGGTTCATTAGAGCTTTTTGGCTGTGAACAGCTGCTGAAGCAAAATGGTTGCTTGAGTGATTAGGCTGAACCAAAATAGTGATGCTACAGAAACCAAAGCAATGAGCTTAAAGGCGCTAAAACAGCTCATAGACATTTAATGACTTTATTGATTTTTCACTTTGCCAGCTGGCAGTCCTTTCTGTCAAGACAGGTGACACATTGTTCAAAAACACTCCCTCCACGCACACATTGTATTATCTGCATGATCTGCTTCATAATGTGTATTTGTCCTTCTCTGCCCTTGTGCAGTTCTGGCACACACACACACACACACACACACACACACACACACACACACACATACACGTACGCATTTTCGAGAAGCACTACCCCAGTGTAGGCTTCATGTCTCTCTTCTTATTGGCCTGTCTCCAGGCTATCAGCCTCCTGACTGTCAGTTTATTTTACTTTAGCTGAAGCTATTATCCAAACAAGCAGCCTGCACAGCTGAGTGTACACGTGGTAGCTTCAGTTTTGTTATTTAGCCTCAGAGAGATTGTTTGCATTTGTGTATTTTGTACTACTTTAGTTAAAGACGGTTTATGTATTCAACAGGTGAATAACAAAGTACTTTTCCAATAAACACAAAAAACTTGCAGCTTCTCATCAAGCTGATATGTGTTTTATATAACCAAAAATACGTAATTATTTTGACGGTGTTGTCAATAATAATAATTAATAAACCAATGAGGTTGCAGCGCTACAAATACAAATCGAGCTGTGATGAAGGTCACCTCGTCCTTCAAAGCCCCTGTCATTCCCCTGACTCCCACCCCCCTCCTACAGCCACAGGAAACCGTGCCACAGACCTCTGTCACACAGCTGGATGAACACGGGCTCAGGTGTGTGTGTATGTGTGTGTGTGTGAGACACAAATAAGCAGGATGCATGCAGCCTGCAAATTAGGTCGTGGCACAGTATCTCGCCCCGGATCTGAGGGTTAGAACAGATCTGGCAGTAAAAAAAGCCTCACACAGAAACTAAATTAAACTCTTTTCGAAATAATATTCATGCAGCTTTGAGGCTTCAGAGTCTGACAGATGCGGCACATGTGAACCGCTTTTACAGTTTCTAGAATCACGTTGTTGTTGTTGTTGTTGTTGTTGTCCAGACTGCAGGACCGCTCAGATGGAGTGAATCAATGAAGAGCTCCTGCTGTCTGTACAAGGCGATAAATATAGATCCAGACTTTGTGTATACTAAATTGTAGCAGCTATTGCAAGTTTCGTATAACATTCATGTACAACCTGATATATTTTATCAGGGCTTGAAAGCAAACTCAATCAGAAGACAAGGTGAATTAAGAGTACTCAATTTGAATAGATTATTCAACTTTAAGGGAATATTGGCTATATTTTTTGCCTTAAAGGTTAGCTCTTTGAAACCTGAGTAAATTTGCTTGAATTTTTTGAAGAAGGCAATGAGCAACCTACAACAAATGTAAAACAATAACAAGAAAATGACATAAAAGGTGCTAATATATATATATAATGTACATATTCTGTGACATAATTTCAAATATATAATAATAATAAATATCGTTTCTGGACATTTTTCTTATAATACTCTGTTTTTAAAACCAATTTTTCAGATTCTTTTCTTTTCACCTTTTGCCAATTTCTTGCTTGTTGCCTTTTTTCATATTTTTGAAAGAAATCAAACTGATTTCCCCAAATATTAAAGATTTAAATGCTTCTGAAAGGCGTCTGAATGGAGGGGTGTTGGGTGCTTCACAAATTCTGCTTTCACAATGAGTTATTTTCCGATTTAAGCCAGAAAATCTACAAACAGTAAAACTCTTCTCTAGAAAATTCTCAAACCAAAGCACGGACCATAAATCAGACTTGGTTTTGTGCAGAACTTGCTGCAGTGCACCACTTGAGTAGTCATAATTAGTTTAGGTTCTCCCCTGCCACTTAAAATGATGATGAGCCCCTCCGTAATGTGATTACCAATTTGTGCAGTGGTCGGAGTGGAGCGATGGAATGGACGTGAATCCAAATGGCTCGGCGCGGAGAAGATGGTGTGGTTGTTCAAACATCCTGTTGACAGTGATGTGCTTTTACCATAAGTCCGTGCTCGAGCCATTTGCAGACTATATGGCTCCGCTCCGAAAGAGTCTCTGCATGCATTACTTAAGGTTACCATCAGATACATTAGGTTTTACAAGCCTCTGGTCTGGCTTGAAAGCAACTACACTGTTTATACTTGTGAATAATCTTGTTGTGTTTGGAAAGAGAGGAATATTTTGGCTTCTCGAGTATCATAAAAAAATTAAGTTTGTTATGTTAGTGAGCTACTCGCCCGTTGTCAGTCCCAGCTCTTCAAATACTGATGCTTTGTCAAGCCCCGAGGTGTGTGATATCAACACCAAAGGCGTTTATGAGAAGCACTAGGCTTTCAGCTCATTTAATCTCCCTTTTCAAATAAAAACAGACCCATTCATTTCAGATGTTTCAAACGTCACTGTTTATGCTCGAGCAGATACAGCCAATAGATGGCACCAGAGAGCAGAGTCTAAACTTCCTGACACCAACAAACGAGGTACCGGTGGACGAAGTTATAATATTGTACCTTTTAACAGAGGCAGCGCTGCAGACGGCTATTAGACTGCTTTTAGGCCATTAAATAGTTCTGACAGAAATGAGTTAACATTTTAGCATTCCCAGTTCCCTCGTCTCAAAGTCTGCAGGTTTTCTGAATGGGTTTTTGGTTAGATAACACAAGCTTATGAGACTTTCACATTTTGTTCTACGACATGAAATATGTCACCATAATACCCCACTCATAAACATTTAAGCTTTAATGTGTCTCTAAAAATGAGGTTGCTAACATGTAGCTGAATGAGCTACAGAACGTCATCACGCCGTGCCGAACACGATTTCTCAGCCTTGTTGTGGTGGCGACGTTAAATCATGCGACTATGTGGTTACTTTATAGCCTATCTTTAGAGTTTAACCTGTGGTGATTGCACTTTGGCTTCAAGAATCCTGAAAGTGGTGTTCATTTATGGAGATTATCTCACTGAACTAAATGTGTAAGTATCATAAACGTTTGTTTACCACAGAGTCTATTTTATACCATAATCAAAAATTCAATGGAAAAATCCCACAGGATTTTTGTTGACAGAGCGACAATAACTTCAGAGAAACATCATCCCTGTGGCACTCTGTTACCGAATCCTTCTGTTATGCTATTTTAAAAATGTGTCTCTGCGCTGTGTTTCTCACTGACAAAATTCTCATGAACGGCCTCTCATGTCATAAAAACAACTTGGTAACTCAGAGGTAGTTTTATAACACGAGATGCCAACTTGACATCATAAATGCAAAAACATGGCATTTCTTACCATTGACAAGTTTGGTCAATGGTAAGAAACTTTTTTTAAAATCAATTCAAGCATTAAACATCAATTTTTGATCACTGTAAAGTGTAATATGTTCATGTTAACTGCTGTCCGTGTAAAATGACCTAGATTAAGTCTAGGTCATCCCATGACCGCAGCGCTACTTGATGATCTGTAAATGAGAACGTGTCGAGAACGAGAGCTGTCGGTCCCTCCGCAGCCGTCACCAGACTTAGATAGAGCTTAGTGTGATAGCTGTTTCGGTGAAGCTTGTGAACACCATCCTAGTTAAAACTGGTTGTAATATGTTTGTTTTCTTTCCTCCGAGATCAACTGGCGTCCAAAAACTTCTTGAACTCCATCTGATGTTTTTTGTTTTTTTTAGCACATGCAAAAGCATGTCAAAATACAAAAAATGAGCACAAGCTGCTATTTTTTATCAGCCTCAATCTGTTCATTTGCTCTTGTTTTGGGAGATTCCATCCAATTCCCTGTCTGGTCTTATATCCTCATCCTCACTGCGTCCAGCTCCAGATGTGCTCACTTGCTTCAGTCCTTAACTAACCCGCCGGCTCCTCGTTCGAACTGTCTGTTTCTGTCAATCGAGGTTGTGTAACCTTCTTACTTTTTGCCAAGCTTCACTTCTCTGGCTCAGTTTTCTGCAGCTTGGTTCAACTTTATACACTTGAAAAACTGCCACTTTTACATCACGTCATTGCTATAAGTACCATGTTTTTTGAGATTATGAAGCATTGTTGGCTTGTGCATGTATGTGTGGTTTGTAGTTTTGTTTGACTGAGTGCGAGACAAAGAGCAGCTGGCTGATTGTGATAAGTGCTCAGTAAATCTCTCTTTCAGTGCATGGCTTCCTTTTTGTGCTCAATTTTAAATCTCTGTGCTTAAAATTAGATCATCTGTGACAACAGCATGCCAAGTAAAAAAACAATCTGGCATTGGCTTTTTTTTTCATTTGATAAACATAATGAAAACCTCAAATTATTTAAAGGAAAAACATTTTTTCTCTCCATAACCATAACCAGCCTCTTCATCTTGTTTAAATTGTCTGCCAATGCATGCCAATTGATCATTTCACATCCATTTATGTTTTCAGATAAACCAAGAGGCCATAAATAAAGAGAAGCTGTAAATTTCCTAAGACAGGCCTGTTAAAGATTATTTCCTTGCAGCATTGCTTCTCTTCCTGTGGGTGTCAGGAGACCACAGTAACTTAAAGGTGACAGACTGTGTAGCTCGGGCTATTTTCATTTCAGTGAAGGGTGTTTTTCATGCTGTAAAATAGTAAATGTCAGTAAATGGCATCTTGTGAAGGTGGGAAATTGAGCCGTGATATCTCAAATGATACAGACACCAGCAGGAGGAGTGGAAAGGTTAAGGACACAAATTTAAAGGAGCATTTTCTCTTTTAATTCATGATACTAGTTTTTTTTTAGTTTTGGCTGATAGTAGTACAGAGATAGCACATGCAGCTGACTTGAGTGAAACACACCAGCTGCGGCGTGCTGTAGAAAAGATGGACGCAAGTGTTTTTCAACGTGGGAAACCCAGTTAAAAATAGGCTTTCCCATTGCCATTAGACCAGAGCCGCGTGCATGGACATGCAGTAGCAGGCCTTTGTTTTAGTGTTTTTTTCTGGTGTCATGGAGGCCGGTAAAAATGTTACAGTGGTAACTTCTTTTTTATATATCGCTTACTGATTCAGTCTCTTTCTCAAACACGGTGCAAACTAAATTTTGAACAGCGTTTGAGCGCTGTCTGTTATTACAGCGAGCTAGCGGAGGGGCCAAAATGAGTGCGTCCCCTCGGGTGTTGTGTTTTCATCACTGCCCGTTGGAGCCGATTGAAGTTTGAGTCGATAAATACCCATGCTGACTTAAGAGCCATTTGATCCAGAAATGAATACTGATTATAATCTTTCCCATTAAATTTGGTGGATTATTTGCTCAGTGAGAAGCATCAAATGAAAAAGAAAAGTGCCTTAAAGGTCCAGTGTGTCGGATTTAAGGGGGTATATTGGCAGAAATGGAATACAATATAGTAAATATATTTTCTTTAGTGTATAAACACCTGAAAATAAGAATCATCTTATTTTTGTTTTTAGTTTTATTTATTAACTGTTCTTAATCACCAGGTTCATTCGTTTTGGGGAGGAGGAGATCTCTTTGGATAATTCGGCTTCTGATAAAAACCTGCTGAACGTCTGGATCAATAATAAGGTGAGCACACATTAGCAGATCCAGAACGAGCCACCTGTCTCTGACATCCCCCACAGCATAGAAGAAACACTGATTTGTAACATCAAACTGCTTTATTCAGCATTTTTATGAGTTTTAATTGCCGGGTTGTTTTGGAGAGGAAGAGACCTCTGACGATAATTCTGCTCCCAGTAAAAACCTCCTGAACAATGAACTTTGAAGAAATACTAACTGGAGAAATTTCACCTGGTTGCAATCAGCAATCCTCTCAGCTCGATACTACTGAATCCCCCTAAATCTGTGACACTGTTCCTTTTACAAGAACATTTAAGAACAACTCATTTCTTGTTCTGAAATTGCAACATTAACTCACTGAAAACGTCCGTACCTGATCAAGAGCTGAAACAATTTGTCAAATTATAAATCAGTTGAGCTCAGATAATTAACTATTCATATAATTAATTAAACGTTGAAGCAATTTTTCAAGCAAAGACACAAACATTCTCTATTTTCCGCTTCTCCAACATGAAGCTTTGCTGCTTCTGCTCTCATATCAATGTTAATTGAATCTGTTGGTAAAATGCTGTTATGAAAATCAAAGCAGGCACTTTTCACCATTTAATGTAATTCTATAAACTACTTATGAAGCTGATTACTTGAGAAAATAATTTCAATATAAACAGATGATGAAAATGATGATTAGTTACTTGATTAGTAACTGCGGACACACAAACCCACACATAGCTGAATGCAACACAGGGAGAAATGAATGATCTACATTGTTCTCGTCATTTGATTTCACAACACTGCTGTATCTGTGTGCATGTGTGTGTACATGTGTGTGTGTGTGTGTGCCCTCCATTTTAACACCGCCACATGGCCTCATCTCATTACTCTTAAAAAAAACCTGAACAGCTGGGCTTTTAGCAAGCAATCGAGCCCAATGATAAAACACTCACTCACACATCTCAATCTGAACACACACACACACACAGACACACAGACACACACACGGGAGAAAACCCTGTAAACATAACAGGACAGACAGCGGTAGAGAGGGCAACACCAGACAACAGGAAACACCTCAACAACAGTGACAAAGTGCACAGTCAGTGAATGGAGGGTGAGATTGGATGGTGGCTCATGCCAAGGTGTTGCCATTGCGGCGTCACCATGGCAACACCGCCGCTGCTCACTCACCTTGAAGCACCAGGAGGGCCAGAGGTACCAGCAGCTGCAGCTCTTGTACAGAAGACATCCTGACAGGAGAAAGAAGACCGGTGGTCGCTCTCAACGGCGTCAAAACACAAACACACACACACACACACACGCTCTTCAGAATGGGAGACAGAAGACAGATCTAGCACACAACTACTCCAGCTCTGTGGTGAAATCCTTGAAGATGCCCAGAAATGTCCTGACTGCGATTAAGAGTCTGGGGGATGAGAGGAGGAGACTCTTTCTTGATGCTGTTGGGACTCCGGGTGTGGTCCGTCTTCTTCTTCTTCTTCTTTTTCTCAGCTCATTCAAGGACTGGAAGGAGGGGCAGGTGGGTCTTCTTGCTGATCTGGTCCTCTTAAGCACCTGAAAACCCTGACAGCAGCACCAGCAGTGTGTGCCCAGCTCACTGCCTTGTCCCTAAATCACTCTTTTGAGCTGGAGAGTTTTCTGTCAGCGTGTGAGCGTATAGAGTTACAAGAGGGAGGAATCACTCCGAGTTTCAGGTTTCGGCCTCTCGTCAGCTCCAAATGGGCCTTTGTTCAACTATTTATACTCTGAGGCACACCCTTTCAGCCTGTTTAGCCTCACAATGTGCATGCACCAAATAACGCCCCGACACACGAACTGGTGGATAAATGGTACCATCAGATTAACCATAAAGGCTACTGGAAGACTGATATTTTAGGGACCATGCTGAGGAATGTGTGCCGAAAATGGAAGACGTAGTGTATAAGAGCGTTTTGCATGAGTTAAAGAGTGATAAAAATCTGTTGCATGCATGAATTCCTTCGACAGGAAACAGCTGCACTTTTCCCACGTGTGCGTCTGCAGATACAACTGAAAGGAGGGTCAGGGTTTGATAGAGCCGCAGTCTGAGTGAAATGCATTTGGAAGAAGTGTGAAATCCTCTCGCTTTTCCACCTCTCTTTGGCTTTGGAACAAAAAAATCCCCCTTTTTTTAATTGTTATTGCCTCATATCAGTGTTATTGCTTTCTTTCTGCAGTCCATATTGCATTTGCACAACTACATATCTCTTTTAAGTTAAGCTCTAGGCAGTGATCTAGGGCAGAGTGTGTTTACCTCTGATTTATTCAATTGAACTCATCCGCTCTTTGTGCACATCAGTTAAGCCATGTGGTTTGTGTGGCTGCTGTGTGCGCGTGGTGCTCGTGCAGGTGGCTCCCCGTGCTCAGATGGGTCACCAGCACATGACACCAGTCTGAAGGCGGATTGACAGGCATGCATTGAACAGCTAAGAGGGGGTTTATTTACGCTGCTGCCCGCCCATCTGTGCGTCTTTGGAGGCTAAAAAAGTGCGCTATTCTTCTTGTGCATCCCAGCGGTGTGGCTATGAATTAATCATAGGGAGTTACGTCTTTTAGGCTGACAATCAACTAGTCTGGAATCAGTGATTTTGCTTAAAATACATTAAATTCTAGCTTTCCTCTTTTTAAAAAAAAATCCCGTAAACGCAGCACAGTCGAGCGCAGCGTCCTTTTACCTGTCGCCTTTTTAAAAGCAATTTTTTATTCCCTCACTGGTATCCTTGAAACGTCTCGTCCTGTTGATGGGTCAGAGGTGGAGGCTTTCCATCCCGCGTCAGACGCTGCAAGTCTCTCCGCTGTCACACCGGGGACCATCGGAGAGATTTTGAGCACGACACACACAAAAAAACAAAAAATCTCCTACTTCTTCCTCTTATTGCCCTCAAGGAGAGATGCGCGGTGGGAGACAGGCTATCTTTTGGAGAGCCGCATTGGAAGCTGACCGAGACGTCAAAAAGGAAGAAAGGCGGAAAGGGAAACAAAATCGGTAATCTCCAGAAATTGCATGGTGTGTCAGTGGAAGGATGCCGCGCTAATCAGTCTTTGGGATGGGTGAAGGCTGGGGGAGGGAGGTGCATGCAGGAGGAGGAGGAGGAGGAGAGAGGGTGTGATGCATTGCAGCAGAGGGATGGAGAAAGAAGAGGAGGAGGAGAGCGAAACATAGAGCCGTTGTTATGGCAACAGTGATTTTATGTGATGTTTTCATCTCCTTCAGAAACACCACGTGTTGGCAAAGAGAACAGTCACTGAACTAACCGAAAAACTGTGTAGGCTTTTATTTTATAGGCGAGTTATATGCAAATCATGTCAAGACAGCGCTATCTTACATTAAACATTTATTTATTTATTATTATTAAAAAAAACTAGACACTGAATCCAAAGAAATAAAACCTTATTTCCAGGACATGATTCGAGATTCAAAGGTTTATTTTTTCACATACAGTAATATCTGAGTTAAAATGCAAGGTTGTGCTAAAAGCCTTGTGTATAAAATAATTAAATATAAAATAACCAAAATAAAATAAAAAAAAAGAAATAGGTCTATAAAGGATTTAAAATATCAATGTAAAGGTAAAAAATCTCTGTAACAGATGTGCATGGCAGAGCAAAGCAGAGAAAAAACATGTCAGAGCTTAACTCTGTTTTGTCTAACATCATCGGGTCTTAAGTAACCAATTGTTTATGTCTCAGATAAAAAACACACATAAATAATTACAGTTTAAATAAAAAAGCTTGACAAAAAACTTCTTTTAAGAATATACTATTAACATCAAGAAATAGATTTGACTTTTTTTTTTAATCTTTTGGGTTGCCAATATATAATGCTAAAGTGAGAAAATGTCATACAAATACACACACACACACACACACACACACACACACACACACACACACATCACTGTGCTATTCAGTGCTGTGTACTGCACATATAAATATATGTATGTATGTATGTATGTATGTGTATATATACTATATATTCATGTCTGTATATTCCACCAAAACTGTATTTAAAAATGTTTGTCAAAATACAAACACACATAGATAATATGTAAACAACTGGAAAGGTTTGAGGTGATGTCTGGTGGATTTTTAAGGGATTTTTCACCTTTAAATTTTTTTGTCATTAATTTATGTATAACCAACGGAAAGTTTCTTATTTACACGCCTGTTAGACATTTCAGCTGACAACTGCAAGTTTTCATACCTACTTTTCTCATCACTGTCGCTCTCTGTCTTAGTCATTTACCCCCCACATATACAGGCACACACACACACACACACACACAAACACAACCTATGTAACATGACCACAGGTGCACTGACCCGCTCTCTGACTCAGCTCAGAGGGGAATCAGTATACTGAGTGTGTGTGTGCTGATCTCTCGTTTTGGCCATTTCATTATGCCAGCAGTGAGGATTACTGTGCTGATTGCGTGCCTGTCCTTGTCCTGACAAATGCATCATTCCTGTGTGTGTGTGTGTGTGTGTGTGTGTGAGTGTGTGTGTGTGTGTGTGAGTGACCTTCCTGTCCCTAATTCCACTAACATCCCATTTGATTCTTTTTTAAACATGTGGATTAACTTCAGTCACAGCAACATTACACTATAGTGAGCATGAATATTTACTCGTGCAGATGGGTGCATTGAAGATAATTTAAGTTTTTTGTTGTCCACAAATATGTTTTCAGTGATTCTTGTACAAAAAGGCAGGTTTGATGCAACGGTAGACGATGATTTTGCATTTGATTGCTTGTTGTTTAGATTTAAAGTTAGGCCAATATTATTCTATATGTCAAATAATCGTAACATTTTTCAGTCATTAAAGAACAAAAAAGGTCTCTCTTAATGGTTTCTCACTTTGTGCAGCTGCCCTCAGTCAGCATTAGGGGGCAATAAAGTATCAGAAAATACCTTTGATCATTTCAATGCAATGACCAGCCCATTTTTACGAAGGAATAGATGCTTAAATCTTAGAAAAAAAAAAACCCAGATGTTTATATTTCTGATGAAGAAGGAACCTGTGTGGGCGGGGGTTTACATTGTTTTTCTGATTTAAAGCGAACCATTTCTTGGAAATCAAAACTACAAAAAACATGACTCATATCAAATTGAGACATTCTGGTGAAGAGCAATAAGAGCAATAAATAAGAGTATATCCATAATGTCCCCCTCATATTCTGTCACCTTTCTATTTAATATACCAGACAAATAGTTTTTTGGGGGCCACAGATGTAGGTTATTCCACTAAATATCAGGAAAAATAAATTGTTTGTCCTCCTTAAATGTGTATATAATACAGAGAGCTACCATGTTTTAAAGATATAAGTCATTCGTTATGTTGTTTGAATGTTGTTTTTAATGCCTTCAATGCAATTTGTCTATTTAACCCTGACATATCATCACTTGTGTGTTAGAATTTTAGGGGATATAGTGGCGTCTAGTTCATTCCTCTCAAAAACAAATAGACTCTGTGTTTTGAATTGGTAAAAACACTAAATCATGTTACAAATCAATGTTTCTTCTATGCTTTTTGGCATTTCGGAGATGGGCAGCCTGCTCAGCACCCGTTTGCTCATCATTTATCTCTGATAACATTAGATCCACACATTCAGGATTTTATTTTATCTTTGTCTTTATATCCAAAATAGATTGACCTGGTGATTTAAACCATTAAAATACTGTATATAGCAGTTTCACTTGAAAGAATCAATGATTTTCCGACGCTGCTCTTCGCAGATCTGCTGCTAACTACGGTGGTTGATGTGAAAATACAAATGGTCCTCTCTGGGGCCAGTGTTTGGTTTGTCTGTTTTTGGCCACTGTAGAAACATAGCAGTGCAACATGCCGATCTCCATAAACGAGGATCTTCTCCCTATATAGATACAAACGGCTCATTCTCAGGAAACAAAAGCACTAAAATTCTTATTTTTAAGTGATTATACATTAAAGAAAACATACTTATTGTATTATATACACTGATATGTCCCCCTAAATACTGTAATTCTATTGTTTACTGTAATTTTATTGTTCTTTAAGACATCTATTGGACCTATGTCCGTCCTAAAAGAGGGATCCCTCCTCACTCGCTCTTCCTGAGGTTTCTACCATTTTTTTCCCCCTGTTAAAGGTTTTTTGGGCGGAGTTTTTCTTAGTCACTGTGAGAGTCCAAGGACAGAGGGATGCTGCAAAGCCCTCTGAGTCCAATTGTGATTTGTGATAATGGGTATTTTTTTTAAGTAACATTGAATTGAAAATGTTAACAAACTCAGCATCTGTACACCAGCAGGACAATTATGAGTATCAGCAGAATGGTGAAGGGCACCAGGAGGAGAGCCATATACAGGAGCCACGGCTCTGGAAACACTACCACGCCTGGCTCTGAGGAACACAAAACCACTGGTAAGAAGGTTAATCCTAAAATTTAATCACGTATTGATACAGTGATGGATTTATAATCATTTCTGCAGTGAAAGCAAATTGAAAAGAAAGAAAATGTTCAGCCAAAACCAATCTGTATTACTAGGTCTACAGGTGTTTTATTATAACGTGTGTGAATTAATAATCTACAAAATATGAAACTTTTTGTTTTTCAGCAGAAAGCGAGCACTTGCTGCTGTTTAGGACGGACTCACCAGAGACAGATGTTGGGCAGGTTAGTGAAACATTGTGTTCTGTGTCTTCACCATCGGCCACTACAGGGAGAAAAGATCAAACAAGTCTTCATTTTCGTGACATAATTCTGGATTTCTATTTTTTGTGGAAATGAAGCATTTCAAGATAATTTTTCCAACCATTCTGTTTGTAGCTGCATTTATTATAGCATATAATCTACAGTAAAGATTGAGAGTCATATATAGGCACCCTCGACTGAGCAGTAGCACTTTTGAACGGAAACACAACAGATAGGGTTGAAAACTTAACCAAGGAAACGAGATTTAAATCATTACATCGTCAGTAGCCAACAATGGTATATCCAACTTAACAACTTGTTTAAGCTTGAACACATTAACATCACATATCCACAATATCAGTAAGCCTATTTCAATTTCTGATTCAAGGGATGTATTTTTTTTAGTCTTGAGGTCACTCAGTTTCATCTGGTAAAAGCAAAAACAGTTGATTGGGACCAGAATTAATTTATATACAGTATCTGTATAAGTGAAAGGTGTATTAGATTATTTATTGAGTGTTTTTTTTTTTCAATTTTTTTTTTTTTTAAAAAAAATTTCTTCCTTTTTTTAAGAAAGAAAATTTTTTTTTTTTTTTTTTTTGCATTTTTCTCTTGTTTCTGAGCTGTGATGTGACAGAATAATAATAATAATCTTATCTATCAATAGAGTGACTTTACATAGCCTACTTTTTTTTTAACATTAAAACTAGCCAGTCTAAGCAATAGAAACACTCAAATACTATTTTAAATTGGTGCTATATCACCAGATAAAACGGAGAAAAAGGGCTTGGCTTTTGCTTAAGAGGGGGGAAAACTACAACTACCAGAATGCAACGCGCCTCAACGCGCCTGCTGGTCGGTGACGTAATGCTAGCGTTTTAAAAGTGGAAACAAAATGGCGCGCGCGTGTAAACAAACGGCCGCAAACGGCGTCGCGCTCCGGTGAAACGGTAAGCTAAAAACGTCTTTCTGTCGACATTTGAGGCCACAAGGTAAACGACGCAGTGTTGGGTTTTGGTTAATATTTGATCAGCATTGCTCAGTTTTAAGGTTTGATGTCAGTTTTGTCAGTAAACTGCGGTGCCCACTTGTTGTTTACAACTCTCCCACTAACGTTACTCTCAAACATTGCGCCAAAATATGTTTCTGAAAGCATTACATGAAAGCGATGGGCAATATAGTAACAAAATGTTGGTTTATATTTGATCAGCATTGCTTTGTTTTACTGTTTGATCGGACAAAGAAGAGAAGTAATGAGGAAATGTGTTTTTAGGGAGAGAGCTGTTTGGCTAACTCTCAGTAAAGTACCAGAGCAACACCTAACCCTCACACCTGCACATTATTAACAACATGCTTTCTGTTTTTATCAAATTACTGTCAGATGCACTGTAATTTGAGCATATTTTTCAGCTATTCATTTTTTGCCTCTGTGGGCTATTTTCTGATTGTGAATTTAGTATTCATAACAATATCACTGTGGTGTTTTTGAATACTGGGAATTATTTATTTAGGTAAATGTTTAAGGAGAAATTGAAGTTGTGTGGTATTATCAGCCAAACCTTGTTGAGTGGCTGCTGCTGATGTGGTAGCTAATGGGGATCCAAATAAACAAATGAACAAATAAACCTGTGACTGAATGGAAATAACGATAACAGACCAAAATGTTTATCTCACTGACAAATTCTCTGACTTTAATTGTATTCTTAAAAAAAGTTAATCAAAATCTTGATGCTCCTGTAGTTCAGATTTAAAAGTAGATAGTGAATGAGAAAACAAAATATAAAACTTGGGAAGATGCACTTTCTTTAACTTTATAACAGTCTGTTGTTTAACTTTTATTGTAACAAATCTTAATTTCACTTTATTATATGACAGTAGCCATTTTATTTACCAGGCTGGTGGTATTGGAAGATGCTTTTTGTTATCAGATCTCCGTTCAGGTGCAGCTGACACTCATATTCTCCTTTGCTCCTCAGAGAAATGGTCTCAGAGAGTGTGGCGTAAGCCAGAGCGGTGCCAGCATCTTCTTGAGCAGAGTCAACGGGCTGGAGTTTACATCCATTATGAAAAATGGACAAAACAAATCCGGGATCCAGAGTCACGTTTACTTCACACGAGAGCAGAGAGTCATTGTGGTTAAATGTCATGGTGTCTGAAAAGAGACGCAGGCAGATACACAGGTACGTACACAGTATTTGAGAGCACGGCTGTTTACACCTGGGATTAAAATGCATTTCTGTGATCCGTACACAAGTGGACAGCCGAGACACAATGCCATTAACACCTGTGTCCATCATGCGTCTCCAGCTGACCACTTGTGCTCAAATTTGCCTACGTCACTTGCGCATAAAAATCAAGGGGCCCCGCACACAATTATTGCATCCACACTCACTAGCTGCTGATTATGGTAAAAACATGTTCCTGCACCTATGTTCAAAGTGATTTTTCCCCTCCATGACTTTAAAATACCACGTTTCAAACACGAGTGACCAAAGTGACGTCACAGACTGCAAATCCACACTGTCACCTAGTGGTCAAAATACAAGGAAGGAATTTGACTTGGTGTTTTGGTGCAAAACATTATGTAGGCTGTACATACTAAAATATAGAACAATATGCAGTACATGTAAAATTTAAATGGCTCCTACAATAGTAGTTGTGTTGGTACAGCTGGAGATGTTGCTGTCATCAGAATCCATAAGGTGTGTGAATCACCACAGGACCCACGATACAATATTATC
Organism: Plectropomus leopardus; assembly: GCF_008729295.1. Lineage (NCBI taxonomy): Eukaryota > Metazoa > Chordata > Actinopteri > Perciformes > Serranidae > Plectropomus > Plectropomus leopardus. The sequence continues at coordinate 28,731,702 of NC_056469.1, read as the reverse complement.
ATGATATTTTATTCATGATAAAATATTATTGTGATTTATATGTGTTTTGATATGCTGAGTATTGCGATATATTGGCATTTATTCCTTTTTTCAACTGAAAAACTTTTTTTAAAAAAAAAAATGTGTTTATCTAAAAAGATGAAATTTCAGTCTGTTCATCTTCCAGCAAATCATTATTGTTGTAGCCGATTGTGTCTAATGAAATGAAAGAGATGCTGATTTATTATCCTATTATGCTAACAGAAGTTTATTTTGTATTTCTAAAATTAATTATGTATGTAGTAAAAAATGGATACTTGGTGCAGCGTATTGATACGGCATTGCCACGCAAAAATATCACAATTTTATGCTGCACTGATTTTTTTTCCCTCCACCCCTACCTTCGATAGGGCAAAGCGATGGCCTTTCACACAACACTTCATCCAACTTGTTATAAAATAGTGAAGTTTAGACAGCGTTAATGTTCTAAAAACAAAACAGCCACCAAGTCCTGCATTACTGATACAGTTCTTGTTGGGAATGCATTAGGACGCATTAGCGTTTACACTATAAAAGATATGTGTTCAGATGCGTCCCAGACCACCTCAGCAAGGCATTTATGTGATCAGATCACGATGTGTCTCGGTGGTTGTTTACACTTGTTTTTAGCGCTGCCCACTTGTGATTTGATCACCCAATACGCATATCAATACCAGGTGTAACAGGCTCACAGACTTTTGCATTGTTCAGTTCAGTCATGACTACCAAAAAGACCAGTGTTCATGCACATGAGAAACTTGTACATTTTCCTCTCTTTGTGAGGTCAGCAATATATTGAAAATTAAAAATAAAAATATATAAATCTTGTATTTACCATAAACCATCAGTAAAGTTTCATTTCCCAGCTTCCTGAAACGGTTGTCCTTCTCTATTGTGATGGAGACTTTACACAGGTACCTCCCGCTGTCCGCCCACTGGACGTTCTTGAAGAGTATGGACTTGTTTAAAGTTTTTGGACTGGTGTCTACAAGGTCGACGCGTCCGACATATTTCGCCGAAGGCGTCCAAAGTCTGGGTTTGTCTTTGCCGTCCTCTGGTATGTACACCCAATACAGAACAGGTGGATTCACCATTTTCACATTGTGTGAAAGACTTATATGACACAGCATTGTAACATCATGACCCAGAGCCGCAGTGAGCACAGGAGGCTGGTGGACTGTGACTGTGTTAGAGTGAGTACCTGAAACACAGTCGTAAAAATAAAACAATGACAGGATGTTGGTTAACCATAATAATTTCCTTCCAAAGGTAGCCATCTAGGTATATTTCACAGAAATGCTTCAGCTCAGCCTGTGTTGTTTTGTGATGATATTCGTGAATATAGCTACAGGCAGCTACTGACTTAGATGCAAGCAACTGCAACACGAACGCCAGAAAAAATGCTGCCATGGCACGTTTCTGAAAATCACAAGTGTGCGACATTTGCATGTTATTATGTTGCAGATAAGTTGAAAATTTAGGTTTCAGCAACACTGTAGTAGGTTGATCATGTTTTGGCCTTCAAAAAAAGCAGTTTTTGTGGCCCTATCCCAGCTGGAAATGCAGCAATATCTCTGTAACAAACAACATATTTGTATGATTCTATCCTGGCAGGAAACGCAGCGTCTCAGTGTAGTCAGTTGCTTTTTGTAGTAAAATCCCGGCAGGAAAAGCAGCCATGTCTCAGTAAAAAAATATCACTTCTTGTGGCATAACCCTGGCAGGAAAGGCAGTGGCTTTGTAAAATTGTCTGTTTTTCAGGGCGCTATTCCATCAGCAAATGCAGCCATGTCTTTGTTTAAAACAAGCATGTTACTCTCCTGGCAAAGAGCGCAGTGCACGTGGCACTATCCCCGCGAGGAGAAAGGTGGGTTACAAAAAACGCTGACATGTGGGAGCTAAAAAGCTGTTGAAAACAGCGATGACTCACCTGATCACTGAAACACATTTTTCTGTCTGTTGGCACTTGAGCATTGCAGGTTAACCACGCCTCACTAAAATCTCTCTCTCTGAGACTCAACTAATAAACATTCAAAGCATAAAGAAGAAGTAAAATTGGACTTTATTTTCCCCAGAACATTTCCTCAGTGGAGTAATTTGGGATTTTTCATGCTAGCAGGAGGATATGTGCTTTCCATCAAATGTTGGCTTCACCTTTTAGTTGTTGAGGTTTTCACTTTACAGAAAATGCCAACAAACAAGAACCAACAACCTGTCAATCAAAAGTTTCAACATAACACGTTTAACTTTTAATGTCAGCTCAGAGTTGCTGCATGATCCTTTTTTAGAAAAAGGTTACCATACCATACCACATCCTTGCAACAGCCTCAAATTTAAGCGGTGGCCCCTCTCTTTCCCTATTGTTTCCTGTGTGACTTCATATATATATATATATATTTCACTGCTAGAAAGGAGGTCTTTTCATTTTCACAGCTGCCAGTGCTGTAGAAAGACCAAGTACTTTTGAATTGGTGCTACATGTCCAGAGAAAACAAAGGGAAAAAGACGTAGAAAACCTACAACTACCGAAATGCACCATGCTGCACTGGACCATTAAATGCCTCAGCTGGTGGGGAACGTTATGCAAGCTTGGCTGTTTTTCAGCAAATAACAATACAGCGGATGCCCGACAACAGTTTTGATTAACAGTTAAACATAAAGCTAAACTATGTTTCTGAAGACACTTTTTAAAGAGCAGTAGTCAATAGAGTAACATAACTCTGGTTTATATTTGATCTCAGCTACTCAATTTCACTGCTTGTGCTTTTTTCCAGCCTTCATTTGCACAATACAAGAAACAGTATGATGCCCTTTAATAGTTTAAAAAAGTATTATGGCCAAACAGTGTCCTTGTGTGGCGAGGAATAGGCAATAAAGTAACAAAATCTTGTTTTACATTTGATCAGCGCTGCTTAGTTTTACAGTTTTGTCTGAGTTTTAGAAGTACAGTAAATACAATCAATTTGTAGTTTTAGCAGGAGCTCTAGAGCCAGTGAAAATCTGAGTTAAGATATGCACAGGAAGATCTGGCTGCTGATAAGATGGAAAATTTACTGCGCTTCATTTACACATACTACCCACATTGTTAGGAAGGTTTGTTAAAAGTAACTAAACTTTCCCTTTAACCATTAAGTGCCAACATGTAAAGAAGGGATGTTCTAGATGTAAGCATTAGCTCAAATCATTTTTAAATTTAAATAATCAATCTTTTATTGTGCTACTCCCACATGCTTTTTTGACGCTCACCTCTTGAGCCAAAAGATGCTATAAAAAAGTCCAGAAATTGAGAAGAATATAATCTAGCAAAAATTGTTAGTGTTGGCCCATCATTTTTTAAAAATTACTTTGCTATTATTCAGCCTGAACAGTTTTTTAAGAGCTTACAGGAGAAATATCAAATGTAAAACACAACCAGGAGTCCCCTACACCCACTGATGTTCTCAAGAGAGGAAAAAAACTAATTTGCCAAGTAAAAAAACTCTAAAATAAGTTGTTAGAGCTGCATCTGCCCTCTTGATTTAACTTGACGCTTCTTTTTCATATATCGGGGAAAAAATGCACTAGAGTGAACATGCACACAGTGTTGTCAAGACCACAGCAAAGACATCACTAAAGAAAGGTTAACATGCAATCGCTACAACAACAGTCTGTCGTTAAGATTGGATTTGAGAAATACATTGAAATTGTCTGCAATTGAACTCGTGAAGCATTTATGATCCAATACACTGTTTTCAATTGCAAAATGAGTAAATCCCCCTACATTTTTTAACAGCAGGATTGGTTCTCTATCTCAGACACACATTTTTCATCAACGAATCAAGAATCTGTGTAAATTGTACCTGAGATCATAAAGTAGAGAAACATCTGTTGTGTCCATCCCCATGTTATCACCTTGCAACTGTGATGCATCTCAGACAAAATTATCTTCAACATGTCTTTCTTGAAGGTAGATGTTACCATGTTTGTGTGCAGGCAGATGAGGCACATGCAGGCAAGTGTCCCACCACTTCCTTGAACGCTGAGGATAGATACCACCGTACAACTACTGAGGCTTTCAAAAGGTAAACAAATCTAACATGCGCTCTTACACCCCCAGAAATGCCTCTTTTATCCTTGTTTTAATGCTACCAAGATGGCATTTCTTAACTTTGGCAAATAATTTGAGATTTTTTAAATAAAATGCAGTAGAATTATTTTTTAAAAAATTACAGTATTAGGTTAACATTGAAAGCACAGTGACAGGATGTGGTTCTTTGATTTTTAATACAGAGCTGAAGTTGGTCATGTTTTTTCATATACAGTAGAATAATAGAACAACATAGCTGATAAAACAATCCCCATTCAGCATCCTGTTACTTGCTTGTTGTGAAGCTGACTGTATCACAATAGCACCTCTAAAGAGATGACACTAAAGGGCCACTTAGAAGTGCTCTTTTTATTCTGCTTTTGCAACTTTACACAGAACCAAAACAACGGTGGCATCATACTACCACTGTGTGATTTTAGACAGCATGCTGGAATCTCAGAAACAAACGGTTTTACAGGTGTGACGTTTAACACAATAGTGTCGGCCTCTATCCTGACAAATATCATAAGCATTGGTAGCCCTTTCTCAATGATAAAAATGGCATTAACATGGCAATAACAATCATTTACCGTCCCTATTGTATGGTGGCTGATTTTCGTCCTCTGCTTAGAGGGTACGACACTCCCAAATCTCAGATTTACCAATTTGCGGTTATTTATAATCGCTGTTCTTCTTTAGCTACAAACACACTGTCAAAACATCGCACCCATAATCCCATGCTGCCCCTGCTGCTGGCTCAAAGGCAATACTGTCCCTCCATTTCACGATCTTACTGTTTATATAGAGCAGTAATACAGCAATATGGAGCAATACTCCTCCCTTGAACAGGCTGTGTAAAAGGGGCTACAGACTAAGTTTGTTCAGTTGGCTTGTAAATGTGTCATTTATTCTCACCATTTATACGACTTCTCATTCACATTGCTTTTAAAGTTGAGCTTTACAGTTCATTCTTGATCTTGAAAACAGCAGTCAGCCAAAACATTCTTCACTCAAGGTCCACTTATTTCTCTTTTCTGGAGCTTCTGACTTTATCGCAAGCAATGTTATAGAGATTGTCTTTTCCAAGATCGAGAATGAACTCATGAGCTCAACTTTTTAGGCAAATGTGAACAAGAACTTCTGATGAAGACTGTATGATTGAAAGCTCCACAACAAGTGAGTAAGTGGATCTTAAGTGGAGATTTTCCTGTCTGCTTCTTTTTCAAGGTCAAGAATGACTTTTTATGCTCAACTTGAATAACAATTAACTGGCTGACCTTTACTCATGCAGGGTTGACTTTATCTTGTTTGAATGAGGCTGATGCATTACTAACATATAATGGCGTACTCTTTCCATGTTCTCCCACATTAGAAAATGTATGTAGTTCTAGTGGAATAACCTGTTATTAATATCTGTCAAGCATTTGTCAGTTGCGCCTTGAGTGGAAACAGCTGTGGGGGGTGTGCAAGGAAGTTTATCACAGAGACGCTGCAGATGCGTGAAGACCCTCAGAACAGGATACACATATTAACTTTTCTGCACACCCACTTTCGCAGTCAAGCCACACTGGGACTGTGTCACACCTGCCTTTGGTGAAGTTGTGTTAGGCCCAAAGTTACGCATATTTTAGCACAGGAAACCTTGATTAACAGACTATCTTTGAGGCGTCGCTACAGTCTGAGTCAGATCCACTCCTCGCTCCTCCACAGCTCCAACTTCATGTTCAAATATGGTGTAATTAGAGCTGATAAAATCGGGCCGATAACATTGCTTTGATTGCACAGCCACTGTCACTCTAGAGTATACAGTACAGAACAATATTGGCTCTCTTAAACACATCTTATCATACCTGGCTCTTATTTACCCAGCATGAAACATGCTCTGAGCAGAAACAGTTCAGGGACAGGGTGACCTTTTCTCTATTTTACTTACTTTACTTTAGTACAGGAGAATAGACCATAGGATTCAAATAATGTTTCTTTTTTTTTTTTAAATGTTACGTGTTTTGTGGTGTGATACGCCTTGCTTTCTAGTACTAAACTTAGTGTGCTTGTTTCCAGCTGCTGTTTTAGATGCTTGTTCTTTATGGTTAGTATTGTATTGGCTTCTATTTTATTGTATGGCACAATATTTTTAGGCTGTATCACAATGCACAATGTATTTATAGATATTTTGAAATCTCCTCTAACTAACAAAATACTTTTCTCTGGAATAGTAAAAGCCAGTGATTCTCAGGCAGCACTTACTACACAAGGCAATCAGTCCAACCTCCATAATGTCTCGATGGCCGGCAGTAGACTGTAGTTGTGCAGTGCATTATTTGGTGTGAGAGGATGCAGTTCAATGTCGGGTAGACTGGTACAGTAGGAATGACATTGGTCTGTTTTAACCTTCACTGTTCCTCTGCTCTTTACTCGAATCAGTTTATCAGGAAAAGAAACGTGCAGAGCGGCGATAAGAGATACCAGCAAAGCTTATGATATGAGTGTATTTATATATGTGTGTGTTGTGTGTGACCTGCCTAGGGGTGACATTGTTGCTACCTGAGCTACCGTTTTACGCAGGCTGTCGCATTCAAGTGCGTCTTTAAACATTTTGCGTGTATTTGTGCGTCCAAAGGTATTAATGCGCATGTGCATATAAAAAGGGGAGTTGTCGTGTATAAAAGGCTTTTCCAGAAAATTTGTTCTGTTTCTGACCATTGTGTGTATGTGTGTGTGTGTTTTAGAGCGAAACAGGGTGTGTGTTTGGGACTAGACCCTAACTGACAGTCAAAATTTCGGGGGCCAAGAAGAAGGAACGAGTGGTCTGGACCTCCATTGATTTAGGAGAGCAGTCCCCTATCACACCTGCAACCATGAGTAAAAAGGTAGGGGACCCTGCAGATGTGTTAATGGTGGTTCATCTTGTTTATAATTGGTTGGGTTTTTAGACTACTGGACCTTAATTGTTACTTTTGCACTTATGTGTTTATATTTTCTGTCATACAATTTCTAAATTTAGTAAATATGTATAATTTTAATCGTATTACGTATAGATTCTGTAAATAAGTTATAGTAGCTGAAGGTCATTTAATTGTTGGTGAATCACTCAATGTTCTCTCTCTCCCTCTTAAGGAGAGATGATATCATTTATATAATATAATTATAACTATCAAAATCCTAGTTTTGAAAGATGCCTAAAGATGTTTTTCTTGAGAATGCATTTTCTCTGACCTGCATCGACATCATGTACTCCAGTCCATGAAGAGTCCTTTTGTTTATTTACTACAAACTAAATGTGTATGGAGATTTGTTTAATGCAAAAGAAGATTGTTCAGAGCGGTCGCTCATTTACATGTTATGCAATCACTTTGATGAGCAAATAACAGATAAAGCAAAGTGCTGTATTTGGCATCCATATTGTTAAGAATGTGAAGCCACTGGATTGATAGGTTTCCTGCATATTTGTATCCTGGTAAAACTTCCTTAACGAAAAAAAAGAAAAAACAACTTCTGAGAAGCATCAGTCATGTAATCAGAATGTCCAATATCTCAAGGATGCCTTGTCTGAAGTTTTTTCAAATTTGGCACAGAAATCCATTTTAACTCAAAAATGAATCGATGAGATTTTGTTGGGCAAGGGTCACTGTGACTTTGCGTCTGTCTCCTTTTTGTAATGCAATATCCCAGGAAGAAATTTCCTTATATTTGGCACATATGTCCACTTGGTTCAGCCATAAACTGATTAGATTTTGTCAGTCAAAGGTCAAGGTCAATGTGACCTTGCGTCTGTCTCGTTTTCATGAACGCATGAACTTTATCTTAAGAAGTCCTTGAGGGATTTCTCAAAATTTGCCAGAAATGTCCACTTGCACTCATTGATGAACTGATTAGAATTTTATGGTCAAAGATCACTGTCACTACGACTTCAAAAACATGTTTTTGGCCATAACTCAAGAATTCATACACTCACCATGACAAAGTTTCACACAAATTTCAAGACGGATAAAATTATGAAGTGATGACATTTTACATCCAAAAGGTCAAAGGTTATCATCACTGTTATGTCATAATGTTGTGCAAAAACACTTTTGTGGCCTTTACTCAGTGTCATGACTCAGAAACATAAGGGGAGACGTTTAGTCAGATACTGATTTGGTGACATTGGTGAATTGATTGCACATCTCGAGCGTCCACATTTAAAACTGTGCTGATTGTATAGATCGGCATGAAAGATGTGTGTGAAGCATCCATGTTTTAGAATTTATAGCTTCTTTTCAGCAACATCCTTATTTAAAACATTGTTTACTGTCATGGCTACATATAAGTCTGGACAGACATGGATGTAAAATATAACTTGATTTGTTGGCACAGATCTGTCTCTAGTTTGAATCTTGAATCTTGACTTTAAATATTTTTCTCATTGCTATTTGTGTTTAGGACGAGTACAACATGTTTGAGATGGATGGCGAAATGGACAAGAAGAAGAAGAAAAAGATGAAGAAGAAGGAGAAACTGGAGGGCATGAAGAAAGAAATGGACATAGTAAGTAAAGACAGAGGCCTCAGGGCTGCAAAATAGTTAGAACATGTTGCAATGAGCTTTTTCCACTTGCAATCACCAAGTTGCAACCGACCAGATATGAGTGAGACATCTTGTATTTACTCCCTGTAAAAGTTCAAGTTGTTCTGCATTAATGTTGCTGTGTGTCTCCTCCTGCAGGACGACCATGAGATTACAATTGAAGAACTAGAAATGAGGTACAACACTAGTGTTACCAAGGTAAGACATTTCGTCCTTAATGAATCCCTTTCTTCAGTGTATATTCTTTTCTTGGTGTCATTTCACTTCATTCTCCTTTATGTTATGCACCTACTTCTTCTCTTCGTCCCTTCTTCTCTTTACCCCATATCCAACAGCCTCCATCCACTTTTTTTTTCTCCCCTCTGTGTGGGTCTTTTAGGTTACAAGATACTGACTTCGTTTACATGCACAAAATACACAATTTTTTGCTCTTATTCAGAAAAAGACAGTATTCTTATTAAGCTATTTACACGGCTGATGAAGGTGAATATTGCACAAATATTCACGTGCACATGCAGCTGTGCATACTCCAATAAATGTGCCCTAACATGTGAATGTTAACGTCAAAATAAAGACAGTTGGGACAGCTGAAGCAGCTTGTGCCATTTTACTTCTTTGCATCAAAATAGGATTTTTTTCAGTGTTTTCCACTGGTGGCAAACTTGTATGACCATGCTAACACAGCCTACCTCTTTCACTCCATCAGCCACCTTCTTGAAAAGGTTAGTGTTAGGATATTTGTGTATATCCAAACAGATGGGGGGCTTTTTTTTCCTTTATTCATACAGGACAGTGTAAGCCTGAAAGGCAGAGAGAGAGGGGGGATGACATGCAGCAAAGAGACTGGAATCGAACCCGCGGCCGCTGCGGTGGGGACATAGCCTTTATACATAGAGCGCCCGCTCTACCAACTGAGCTACTGGGTTCCACATATTGTATAATGTTTGAAAGTAGGCGTGTTTCTTCTTCCAACCATGTGGGCTTCTCTTGTGGGCATGCATCTCTACCACAGCATTACAAACTGTTTGTGAGGTGGTTTGTGTTCAACGTTTCCATGACAACGCGCAGAGCTGGCACACATTCTAAATACATTGTATGTATACTTAAAAAATACTGTTAAACCTGAATAATATCAGCATATCCCACGTCCCACAATTTGGAAAAAGGCTCTATTTGAAGTATCTAAAGAAAACATTCTGTTTACAGGACGTCAAAGTCAGATTGTAGTGGAATATTAGTGTGCATGTAAACGGTATCAGTGAGCTACATCTTTTCTCCAATCATACTCATTTATTTAATCTGTTATTCTGTTCTCCATCCACAGGGTTTGACCACCACCTTTGCCTGTCAAGTCTTGGAGAGAGACGGTCCTAATGAACTGAAGCCTCCCAAAGGAACTCCAGAGTACGTCAAGTTTGCCAGGCAGCTGGCTGGAGGGCTGCAGTGTCTGATGTGGGTCGCCGCTGTCATCTGCTTCATCGCCTTTGGAATTGAACTTGCGAGAGGGAACGTCACCTGCTTTGACAATGTGAGTTATATTTCCCTTTAGAGTTTTTCTCTCGAGGTGCCCTGTGGGAAATAAGATAGAGAAAAAATGCCTCTGTGGCTTATCTGGATATTTTAGCAGGGCAGATCAGAGTGGAACAAAGAGACAAGGAAAGGGAGGACAGTCTACAAAACATTTGACCTGTTTTTATAGTGACATCTTCTCTCTCACTCCAGCTGTACTTGGCCATCACTCTCATTGCTGTCGTCGTCGTAACTGGTTGCTTCGGTTACTACCAGGAATTCAAGAGTACCAACATCATTGCTAGCTTCAAGAATTTGGTGCCACAGGTAAGTTTCACATAAGTGAAAGGAACAGTGTGCAAAATTTATGGGGATGTAGTGGTTTCTAGCGGTGAGGACTGCAGATTGCAACCTCATGATACTTCTTATTGTTAGATTTCCTTTAGTGTTCATTGTTTAGAAGGTTTTTAGGTAGATATCAGTTAGCTGCAGAGGTCTCTCCCTTTGCAAAACAAATGGAAAAGGTGATTCAAACTGCTGAAAACAAAGAATAAATCAGTGTGACGTTACAAATCAGTGTATCTCTGATGCTGTGTGTCTTGTAGGGGACAGGCCGCTAGTCCAGCACCTGCTAATGGGTGCTCACATTTTTATCTCTGATAATTATTTTTCTTTGACTCTAGAACTAACAGAACCAGTGATGCTAACTGGTAAATCACAGAATAAAGCAGTTTATGTCACAGTGGTTTTTTGATGTTGCATGTGAACTATTTTTTACAGCATTATTTGTATACTATAAAGTACATACACAGCTCATTTTATTTTAACAAAAACATAACGATTCCTATTTCAGGTCATTCTACACTAGAGAAAACACACTATAGTTATATTCCATTTCTGACAATGTATCCCCGTAAATCCTACACACTGAAACTTTAAGAAATGGACACAGAGTGGGAATGTAATATTAACGGCTTGTCTTTCGTATGTCTTTTCGTTTCTCATCTTTTTTTCTTTTCTGTTACCCACTTGTTTCACTCTCTCACGCGTTCATTTCTTTTTTTCTTGCCCAAAAATAGCAAGCCATTGTGATCCGTGATGGCCAGAAAAACCAGATCAATGCCAACCAGCTGGTGGTGGGAGATTTGGTGGAGATCAAAGGAGGAGACAGAGTCCCTGCTGACATTCGCATCATCTCTGGGCAGGGCTGCAAGGTAGGTGGCGCACATATACTGTCGATCCTACACACATATAGACTAATGAAATGTCATAATGCAAGCTGAACAATAGATTTTGAATTTTGCTTATTTAAAGTCCAAATGAAATCAGTGTGTATTCCCTAAATGTCTACATGTAGTCAAAGTTGGCCAACTGGTATCTGAAATACCGTTTCAACTCTTTAAAGAAATATTTCACTGATATCAAAAGGGTCCTCACACAAAATTAGGCTGTCTAAACTGCAGAAAGACGCAAATACTTTTGAGAGAACAGAAAAAGAACGGTTGCATATGCTTTTGAGAAGAGGTAGAAAACCTACAACTACCAGAATGCACTGGGCCACACAGACCAATAAACTCATGCTAAGAAATAGACAACTCAGTAACAGAATCTTGCTTTATATTTGATCATTGCTGCTCAGTTTTAGTTCTGATCTCCATTTTTCAACCTTCGTTTAACTGTGCAGAAAGCAGTGTGACGCCTGCTTCCTGTTCACAAACTTTTGCTATTATAGCTAAATAGGACATTCAAATATGTTTCTGAAAACATTTGGGAGAGGAATAGGCAGTGCATTAACATTATCTTGACTTATATTCTGTCAGCATTGCCTAGTTTTTTCTAGTTTTTTTTTGTTTCGATTTCGGTCCGAATTTGAGAGAGAGACAGACGGGCGGGTATGTCTCTTGATCTGCTACTTCACTCTTTGTGTCTGTGATGACAGCATGGATGGCAGGCAGTATGAAAATGCATACAGCCTGTAGTTTGAACAAAAGCCCAAGAGCCTGGTGACGTATTGTTTTGATACAAAGCCTGTTGAAAATCGTGTTGAAAACATGGCATTTAACAGCATATAACCAATAACTAGAACTCTTATTTGAGGGGATGATTGAGATGTAGCCCAATCCATTATCAGACATTGTCCTTTTATCATGTGGATATTTAATGTACTTTTTGTGTATATAATATACTTTGTTTTCCAGGTGGACAACTCGTCTTTGACGGGTGAGTCTGAACCGCAAACCAGGAGTCCAGAATGCACTCATGAGAATCCGCTGGAGACCAGAAACATTGCTTTCTTCTCCACAACCTGTCTGGAAGGTACAGTGCAGTAAACTGAACATGCATACCCATAGCCTGGACAAGATATAATCTTAGTATTTGTTTGTTGGTGAACATAAGAGGAACCTCTTTTCTCTCCTCTCCAGGCGTAGCTACTGGTATGATCATCAACACAGGCGATCGTACCATCATTGGCCGGATTGCCAGCTTGGCGAGCGGCGTCGGCAACGAGAAGACACCCATTGCCATTGAAATCGAACATTTTGTTGACATCATCGCCGGTCTGGCAATCTTTTTCGGGTTCACCTTCTTTGTCGTCGCCATGTTCATCGGATATTACTTCCTGGAAGCCATGATCTTCTTCATGGCTATTGTGGTGGCTTATGTGCCAGAGGGGCTACTTGCTACAGTTACTGTGAGTCAATGCAACATAAGTTTATTTCAACACCATTGTTGTGTTGTGTCTAGTTTCCATTATCTTTTAATATCAGATATGGACTGTATGAATGCTCATTTTGAATAGCACCAATGCAGAATCACATCCTGTGTGAACGGTGTACTTAAAGAATGAGGATGATTATGTATTTTTTATACTGTAGGCTCAGTCAGTCTGTAACAGTCAGTGTCTTCTGTTAACAGGTTTGTCTGTCTCTGACTGCTAAACGACTTGCCAGGAAGAACTGCGTGGTGAAGAACCTGGAGGCTGTGGAGACACTAGGTTAGTTTGAATACCAGTTACATACTATTCAGTGACATAATGATATAAAAATTTGACTTGAGAAGTTTGGTCTTTATTAAGCTATTTCAGCATGTATGCCACTATTATAGTATATATTGTGTCAGATATTGTGCAGCAGAAAGTGAGGCACATTGAAAGTGAAAACTATCCATTCATTCTGCTGGGTCTAAAGGTTTGCTTTCACTCACAAACAGCAGCTCCTCTCATCCATTGATGTTATCTGATCAGCTGTTAACAGATCAACAGATCAGTTATCCACCTTGCGAGTGACAAACTGCTGCTAAGGAAAAAAGAAGTCATGGAGCTACGGACCCATAGAAGCCTAAAGTTTTAGAGCGAGGATTCACAATAATAGAAAAGGCAAACACAGCAATTTAAAAGATGCCATCATTTCAATATTTTTTATTGCAAATAATGTCAGTGCGGTATTAGAAATTATTGCACATTGCATATTTCCCTATATCATGCAGCCGTAGCAGGCAGAGCTAATGCAACAGACTCACTCTTCAACTTATTTGTGTCTGAAGTGGCGCGCCTTTTTTTTTTTAGTCTTCGCCAGTGTTGCGAGTTAGCAGTCACAGAAACAGAAGCTTAAAAAACTGGATCTCGAGGAATGAGATCCAAAATCACACCTGCAATGAGTGCTTATCGCCATAAACGCTGCTAAAGAACACAACAGAGATCTTGGAGATTGTAACTTTAAACTGTGTTTGTTTAGGCTCCACTTCGGTGATCTGTTCTGATAAGACGGGCACTCTGACCCAGAACAGGATGACTGTAGCTCACCTTTGGTTCGACAACCACATCCACGCTGCTGATACCACTGAAGATCAGTCAGGTAACGGATGACACAGATCAATCAGTACTGTTGTTGTTAGCAATGTTATAATGTAGATGAAATAATTTTAACTATTACATGTATTTAAAAGGTGGATGAATGCTTTAGTTAAGTAATTGTTAAGTAATCCCATTATTGTGTTGTTTCCAGGCCAGAGTTTTGACCAGTCTTCAGAAACATGGCGTTCACTGGCGAGAGTGGCCTCCCTCTGTAACAGAGCTACATTCAGACCTGATCAGGAGGGTGTGCCGATTCCTAAGGTACAAGTTGTTACAAGACACCTATAGTAAACATCTGTGTGTGAACATATATATATAAGTTTTACCTACATTGTTTTGTTTTTTTTAACCCACTGAGACCTACCAAAGACATATTTTTTTCTTTTTTTTAAGGGGAATAACTAGTCAACAGTTTTTGCCTTGTAGAAGCAGTTTACATAATTTGAAAGCTGTGAACCTGAAAATTATTTGAGATGCAGTTCAGCACTGTGTGTCAAGTTTGTCTCGTCACTCTGATTGGCTATTCAGCTCAGTTCACAAGAAGTGGAAGTGTAATAATTTTATACATTTTATATGGATGTCGGCTTGGTGTTTCACAGCCTTAAGATAGCCAACAGTCCTGTGGGTCTGCTGTGATTAAAGAAGCCAGTCTCCACTTTTTGTCATTATTCTGAGGATATATTTGTTTATTTGTTTGTTCATTTAATTATGTCTCTTTGTATCTCTGACATTTCACACAGAGGCTTGTAGTGGGAGATGCGTCAGAGACCGCTCTGCTGAAGTTCACCGAGCTCACTGTCGGGAACGTTATGGACTACCGTAATCGCTTCAAGAAAGCAGCTGAAGTGCCCTTCAACTCCACCAACAAGTTCCAGGTGGGAGCAGATAGCATGATCCTTGATCAATCACTGCATTTTAAACCAGAAGAATAATGGGCAAAATATTAGTGTTTTTTTGTTTTGTTTTTTGAAGTAATATATCATCTGGAGTTTCCTACTTTGATAATGTGATGCTCTGTTTTAATTCTGCGATTCACTGAAGATCTAAGCGCTCTGGTTAATTTTATTCAGTTTCTATCAACCCTTTCCTCTCTCCAGCTGTCTATCCATGAACTGGAGGATCCTCTGGACCTGCGCTACCTGCTGGTGATGAAGGGAGCACCAGAACGTATCTTACAGCGCTGCTCCACCATTTTGATAAAAGGCCAGGAGCTGCCTCTGGATGAGCAGTGGAGTGAAGCCTTTCAGACAGCTTATATGGACCTGGGAGGACTGGGAGAGAGAGTACTGGGTAAGAGCGTATGTCTTCTTCACATCATACACAATCAGTTATATTTCTACATTTCAGTTTTCAAAGTAATACTTAAACCTTTCAAATAAACATTTGTATATCAAATTACTCACCCAGTGTTATGTTTAATGTGTGAAGAAATTTTTTCTTGCATGCTTCTAAAGAATCCAAAAACTGATAAAAAATTCTTCATGAATGAAAGTAAAGGGCTCCATCTTTAACAAGAGTGAAAATATCAAAAACATCCATTCACAGACTCGCACACAGCTCGTGCAATATAATCCAAGTCTCATTTATCCCAGTAGTTCCCAAAAAGACAGCCCTTTCTGACAGGGAGCTAAACTTCAAAACGAGACTCCATAACAACAAAACAGTTATTTTAACTCGCTGAACACAGGAGCGGCTCATCTACTGCTACCTTTATCAATTAGTGTTATTGTGGGACTTTGGTAAAACCAAACTAAATGAGGCTTGGATTATACTGCATGAGTTTTGTCAGAGTTTGCAAACGGATGTTTTGATAGAGATTAGCTGCCGTTTAAACATGGATCCTTTAATTCATTGAGATCAGATTTTTAATTCTTGTTCACCATGGAGGCTTATTAAAAAACATTTTCTCCACAAATTCAACATATAATGGAGTGAGTATTTGATATAAAAATGCTCTGATAATAAATTAATTAGTACACAGACACGTTTTGTGATAAACAACATATATATTTTGTTTCATTTATTGTATCTGCCTCTCCCAGGTTTCTGTCATCTCTATCTGAATGAGAAGGAGTTTCCTCGGGGCTATCGATTCGACACTGATGACATGAACTTCCCCACGTCAGGATTGTGTTTCGCTGGTCTCATCTCAATGATTGACCCGCCAAGAGCCACTGTGCCCGACGCAGTCATGAAATGTCGTACCGCTGGTATCAGGGTGTGTTCACATCGCCCCACATACACGTAAACGAGTTTTCACTTCGAAACTTCACTGTGTCATAACATTTCATCTTGAAACTTCAGGTTGTCATGGTGACTGGGGACCATCCAATTACAGCCAGGGCCATAGCAGCTAACGTAGGCATTATCTCAGAGGGCAGTGAAACCGTGGAAGACATTGCAACGAGGAAGCGCATACCTGTGGAGCAAGTCAACAAGAGGTATTCACACGACTGTCGTCCACACTCGATATGTCACAGAGACGTGCATTACTCAAAGAAGAGGCTGTCTGTCCATCGCACTATGTGTATTTCTTAGTGTTTGACAACAGTGCAGAGCTACAAAATCCTTCTCCGCCGTCTTATTCACCAGAGATTCACTGAACTGCCTGAATGCACAAGTCTTCCTCTAGTTATTGTAACTCTGTCCAACGCTGTGTTGTCCGTATGCAGGGACGCTCGTGCCTGCGTGATCAGCGGTGGTCAGCTTAAAGAGATGAGCAGTGACGAGCTGGATGAGGCGCTGAGAAATCATCCTGAGATGGTGTTTGCGAGAACATCTCCTCAACAGAAACTGATTATTGTGGAGAGCTGTCAACGTCTGGTAAACACACACACACACACACACACACACACACACACACACACACACACACACACACACACACACACACACACACACTTTGCTACCGGTGACCTCTTAATTCTGTGATGAGTGAAATTCATTTCATAATTTAAAAACAACATGTATCCAAATAAGTTTTCCTATACATTTAATTTAAAAGAAATCAAAGATAACTGTGAAGCTGACTAAGCTCAGAGGATCGTTTATGAGGACACAGCAGGAAAGATGTTGTTTTGCATGTATTCATATCCAGTGTCTGATCAGACTACATCTCCAGGCTTGTGTCTGAATGTTTCCATCTTTCTCCAGGGCTCTATCGTTGCTGTGACAGGTGATGGTGTGAACGACTCTCCGGCTCTCAAGAAGGCTGATATCGGTGTCGCCATGGGGATCGCCGGGTCAGATGCTGCCAAGAACGCCGCAGACATGATCCTGTTGGACGACAACTTTGCTTCTATCGTCACCGGAGTGGAGCAGGGTGAGAATTAGAGAAGAAGGATTACTAAAATTGAGCTAGCTGCTAGCTTGGTTAGCACAGTGCATTTACAGCTATGGTGAAGGGTAACCCCTTTTATACCGCCTGTTCAAGGCAATGGGGGGTTAATGGGGATTGACTCGCTTATGGAGCCTCAAGAGGTCATTGGAGAACATGCAGTTTACGGCACTTCAGCATTGGCTTAATTTTTCAGCCCTGGAGGTTGTGGCTTAATCATAACTCAAGGTCCACGGTCAGGGAGAACGGCTCACATATCAACACTTGACTAAAACGTGGATCTGTTTACGGGATGGTGGTCATACATGAGATGACACTATAAAACCCCCCGTCTCTTTTCAAGGATGTCTCCCAATCCTGTCTCTGATATTGTAAATATTATCACTGAATCTGAAGTAAAACATAAGTATTTATCAGAGTAAACAAAAAACAAGCAGTACAAGAAACTACAAAAGAGCACTTTATTTGAAAGGATTATACCTTATTAACTTTGTGGTCACTGTATGCAGTAAAAGGACAAACTACTGAACAATGAACAGTTTGTATGTTTACATGCATACATGAGCTGTTTTATTGAGTTGAGGCCTCTGTGTGTGTGTGTGTGTGTGTGTGTGCGTTTGTGTGTGTGTGCCTGTGTGTGTGTGTGCCTGTGTGTGTGTGTGTGTGTGTGTGTGTGTGTGTGTGTGTGCCTGTGTGTGTGTGTGTGTGTAGGCCGTCTTATCTTTGACAACCTGAAGAAGTCTATCGCCTACACACTGACCAAGAACATCCCTGAGCTGACTCCATATCTGATCTACATCACCGTCAGCGTGCCTCTTCCTCTGGGCTGCATCACGATTCTCTTCATTGAACTGGCCACTGACATTGTGAGTAATTGTTATTTGTACCATTTAAGCTAGAAAACAAGTGACTTATTTCCGGTTAATAATTGGCTATTTATTTTCATGAAATATAACGGCGTCTTATATTTGCTGTTTTGCCATAAGACCCCTGGCTTTTATTTTGAAAGACCACATATCACCTTTATCCCTTACAGCAACTGATCTGGTGACATTAGTGTTGAATCAGCTCCATCATAACCTTCCTCACCACCGTATTTGCTGTAATAATGACAAATCATTGTTTCTTCCTGTCTGTCCCGTAGTTTCCCTCCGTCTCTCTGGCTTATGAGAAAGCAGAGAGTGACATCATGCACCTGAAGCCCAGGAACCCTCGACGTGATCGCCTTGTAAACGAAGCCCTGGCTGTGTACTCGTACTTCCAGATCGGTGTGTGTGTGTGTGTGTGTGTGTGTGTGTGTGTGTGTGTGTGTGTGTGTGTGTGTGTGTGTGTGTGTGTGTGTGTGTGTGTGTGTGTGTTGGTTCCAAAAAAAACACAAATTGAACAAACTTAAAACTTTCCTGAATGTTTCTGGGTTAATGAATCCATGCATAACCTGCTAATAGACAGCTAATTCACTTTTACACCCTTGCACAATTAAATAAATGACTTTGAATTAAAGAAGTGTATGAAAAAAAAATGCCTGTCAAATCGGCAAGACAAAATTTTTTTATTATGTAGCTTTGAAGTGTCATGGGAAAGTTTGGAAATTTTTCAGGGTTCCCACAGCTCCTTAAAATCTTAAAAGGCATTGAATTCATTAATCCAAAAAATAAGGCCTTAATTGGTCTTAAGTTGACTTAAATTAATCTTTCAAAAGTCTTTTTTTAAAATTTTTTTAAAAAAAATAAATTCCATGTCTTAAACTCACCATGATGGGAACCAAAGCAGTGGGTCCTCACATGCAGATTGAAAAACACAAAGAAAAATGTCCAGAAATGCCAGATTTTGCTGTGCTTCACTCTAAAAAGAGTTATTTTTCCAACATTTGACATAGATAATTTAACTTTTTTACTGGACAAAAATGGCATATGTTTTTACAAAAAACATTTGGGCAAAATACATTTTCCGTGTTCAGTTTTTGTTAACAGAAAATTGGCCTTAAACTTAATTCCGAGTGGCATTATAGAAGTTTAAAAACTCTTTAATCTAACTTTCCTTAAGCTGTAGGAACCCTGAATTTTGTCCATGAAAAAGTAGGGGAACCCCGTAACAAAGACCAAAAACAAAATTACCAGTATATTAATAATACAAAAATAAATTGAAAAATAAATTACAATGTCATAAAATAAGATGGTACGGTGTAAACTCAGAATCCCTCCACAGGAGGCTGAGCCACGACCCCATACACCCTCAGAATGATGTCTCACAGCCGTTTATGTCGTTTTTTAATTTCTTCTTTCTCTTTTTTAGGAGCCATCCAGTCTTTTGCAGGTTTTACAGATTATTTCACAGCTATGGCGCAGGAGGGCTGGTTTCCACTCTTGTGTGTGGGCCTGCGCTCTCAGTGGGAGGACGTTCATCTTCAGGACTTGCAGGACAGCTATGGACAAGAATGGGTTAGTTTGTATACACTTTCTGTCTCATGTTAATCATACAGGAAGTCCATGGGTGGAGTGAATGTTTTGTTTTTTATCAGCATAGTAACCAAATAACTCCTCCTTCATGTCCTCTGTAAACAGACCTTCAGTCAGAGGCTGTACCAGGAGTATACCTGCTACACGGTGTTTTTCGTGAGCATAGAGATCTGTCAGATCTCAGATGTGCTGATCAGGAAAACTCGCCGTCTCTCCGTGTTCCAGCAAGGCTTCTTCAGGTCACCGAAAACCCATCCTCAACACATCGTTAGGCACAATGTTTCTTAAAGGGGCAGTTCATCCCGAAATCAAAATTACACGTCTTTCCTCTCACCTCTAGTGCTATTTATCAGTCTAGATTGTTTTGGTGTGAGTTGCCGAATGTCGGTAGAGACGTCTGCCTTTTCTCCAATATAATGAAACCAGCTGACACTCAGTTTGTGGTGCTAGAAACGCCAATAAAGTACATTTGAAAAATTCGACAGCAGTGTCTCTTTACAGCAGCTATGACCTGGTTAATCAAGTGAATCCACCAAACACCTTGAGAGCAGTTTCATGTAGGAACTATTTTCTCTCACTGAACTAAACTCACCATACGAATCACTGCACAGAAAGAAGTGTGCATCTGCTGTTAGCTCGCCTAGCACCACTGAGGTAGTTAGCATTGCAGCTCAATTGAGAGGGACGCCATTATTATTTACATCTCGCGCTGTCACGGTTATAAAACTCTGCATTTATATGGGAATAATTAAACCTAAACTAATCTGCATGTTGTGACTCTGTTTTGTTACTTTGGTGTGTTTTCAGGAATCGTGTCCTGGTTACTGCCATTATCTTCCAGCTCTGCCTGGGTAACCTGCTCTGTTACTGCCCTGGAATGCCCAACATCTTCAATTTCATGCCTATCAGGTAAAGACCGACTGTGGTTACCATCTGAACACAAGACTCAGACTGGTTTAGAAGGAACAAGACAAAAGTCAGAAGCCGGGATATGGCTGGACTGTGAATATCTCACTAGATGGCTTTAAACTTGAAACAGGAAGTGGTGGCGTTTACTCAGTCATGGACTTAGCTACGCTGCTTTGGTCTGTTTGTTGTGAGTTCTGAGAAAACACATTTTAATTAAAACAATAAAAACATCATGAATATTCCACTATAATCAATGCTTTTTTAATATTTGATATTAAAAATAAAAAACGGTAGTCTGTTGTCTAATTTTACATTTTGTGTTTTCTCTCCAGAGTCCAGTGGTGGTTTGTTCCTCTTCCTTATGGTATTTTAATCTTCGTCTATGACGAGATCAGGAAGCTGGGAGTCCGCAGATATCCAGGAAGTAAGCCATGATTCTTTATCCTTCTCTCTAACCATTTAACATCCTCTCATCATTAACACCTCTGTAACTATTCAGGTTTTATTAATCTACGGCTTGTAATCTTTTAGGTTGGTGGGATCAGGAATTATACTACTGAGACCAGAGAGCCTCTTTCAATCATTCATCCATCTGCATGAAAATATCACTCATAAACAGAATGCTGCAACTTACCATACATCTCTATAACTTTGTGATCTATGTATTTATAGCTGAAACTATCTTTTAATATCACCATCAAGAGTCTGTTAAAATAAGGAAAAAAGCAATACCACAATAGATAATTCCCACAAATTCGTCATGTTCCAGCTCTTTGACTTTGGCTGCGTTGTATATGTACAAATAAAGATAAAGACTCGAATCGATAAAGTAGCAATTTGGTTTGATTTTCCGTGTGGTTTTGATGACATATGAGACTATGACAATTTGGAGTCATTTTTGACGACATGCTATGGCGTTTTTGTAACATTTTCGGGTCATTTTTAGTCTTTGATATTAATGGGAAACACTGCCATACTGAAGTACAGCAATATGTCACATGTCCATAACCAGATAAAATAACATGGTGGGACACGTCATAGTATAGAATGTTATATTACATGTTATTGTACATCATAATATAGTATGTTGAAAAGACAACCAAAAATGTCATAGTATAGTGGGCAAAAAATGTCAAAATATGACGTCCAAAAGACAAGTAAAACCACATAGTATAGCATGTCGAGAAAATGGCCAAACAAATCATGGTATAGCATGTCAAAAACATCATCGTATAACATGTTGAAAAATGTCAAAATATGACATGTCCAAAAGGTCATCGTATAGCATGTCGAAAAATGTCAAAACGTTATAATATACCATGTTGACATGCCATATTATGATGTTTTTGGCCGTTTTTGCAACATTCTAATGTATGGCGTGTCTCTACATGCTATTTTACAAAAAGAGCCTAAAAAGACCATAATATAGTATGTTGAAAAAATAACCGAAAGTCATACTATAGTGTGGTGAAAAATATCAAAAAAATTACATGACCCAAAGACAGCTGAAAAACTTCAGAACATCATTAAATGTAAAAAACAGAATAAAATAGCGTGCTGAGAAACGCCATGGTATTAAAATCTGCAAAAACTGCCAAAAACACCAAAATATAGCACGTCAAAATAATGAACCAAAAAGAAAGGCTATAGTATGGCAAAAATGTCAAAAAATGACATGTCCCAAAAACAGCTTTAAACACCTCAAAACAGCATGAAATAGCGTGCTGAGAAATTCCATGGCATTAAAATCTGCAAAAACAACCAATAACAACCATATTATAGCATGCTGAAAATTTGACCCAAAAAGCAAGGCAGGTATGGCAAAAATTTCAAAAAATGACATGTCCAAAAAATGATTTTAAAACACCTCACAACAGCATGAAATAGCGTACTGAGAAACGCCATATCATTAAAACCTACAAAAAAAAGCCCCAAAAACACCATAATATAGCATGTTTATAAATTGACCCAAAAAAGCAAGGCTATAGTATGGCAAAAATGTCAAAAAATAGCATGTCCCAAAAAACAGCTTTAAACACCTCAAAACAGCATGAAATAGCGTCCTGACAAATACCATGGCATTAAAACCTGCAAAAACTGCCAAAAACACCAAAATATATCACGTCAAAAAAATGACCCAAACAGCAAAGCTATAGTATGGCAAAAATGTCAAAAAATGGCATGTCCCAAAAACAGCTTTAAACACCTCAAAAAGCATGAAATAGGGTCCTGAGTTACGCCATGGCATTAAAACCTGCAAAAACTGCCAAAACACCAAAATATAGCACGTCAAAAAAATGACCCAAAAAGCAAGGCTATAGTATGGCAAAAATGTCAAAAAATGGCATGTCCCAAAAACAGCTTTAAACACCTCAAAACAGCATGAAATAGCGCCTGAGAAACGCCATAGCATTAAAACCTGCAAAAACTACCAAAAAATACCAAAATATAGCATGTTGATAAATTGACCCAAAAAGCAAGGCTATAGTATGGCAAAAATGTCAAAAAATGGCGTTTCCCAAAAACAGCTTTAAACACCTCAAAACAGCATGAAATAGCGTCCTGAGTTACGCCATGGCATTAAAACCTGCAAAACAGCCAAAAACATACCATAAAATAGCATGTCAAAAAAAATGACCCAAAAAGCAAGGCTATAGTATGGCAAAAATGTCAAAAAATGGCATGTCCCAAAACAGCTTTAAACACCTCAAAACAGCATGAAATAGCGTCCTGAGTTACGCCATGGCATTAAAAACCTGCAAAAACTGCCAAAAAATACCAAAAAAGTAGCATGTCAAAAAAAATGACCCAAAAAGCAAGGCTATAGTATGGCAAAAATGTCAAAAAATGGTGTGTCCCAAAAACAGCTTTAAACACCTCAAAAACAGCATGAAATAGCGTCCTGAGTTACGCCATGGCATTAAAACCTGCAAAAATTGCCAAAAATACCAAAAATAGCATGTTGAAAAATTGACCCAAAAAGCAAGGCTATAGTATGGCAAAAATGTCAAAAAATGGCATGTCCCAAAAAACAGCTTTAAACACCTCAAAACAGCATGAAATAGCGTCGTGAGTTACGCCATGGCATTAAAACCTGCAAACACTGCCAAAAAATACCAAAATATAGCACGTCAAAAAAAAATGACCCAAAAAGCAAGGCTATAGTATGGCAAAAATGTCAAAAAATGGCATGTCCCAAAAACAGCTTTAAACACCTCAAAACAGCATGAAATAGCGTCCTGAGTTACGCCATGGCATTAAAACCTGCAAAAAACTGCCAAAAAATACCAAAAATAGCATGTTGATAAATTGACCCAAAAAGCAAGGCTATAGTATGGCAAAAATGTCAAAAAATGGCATGTCCCAAAAAACAGCTTTAAAACACCTCAAAACAGCATGAAATAGCGTCCTGAGTTATTACGCCATGGCATTAAAACCTGCAAAAACTGCCAAAAAATACCAAAAATATAGCATGTCAAAAAAAATGACCCAAAAAGCAAGGCTATAGTATGGCAAAAATGTCAAAAAATGGCATTTCCCAAAAACAGCTTTAAACACCTCAAAACAGCATGAAATAGCGTCCTGAGTTACGCCATGGCATTTAAAACCTGCAAAAACTGCCAAAAAATACCAAAATATAGCATGTCAAAAAAATGACCCAAAAAAAGCAAGGCTATAGTATGGCAAAAATGTCAAAAAATGGCATTTCCCAAAAACAGCTTTAAAACACCTCAAAACAGCATGAAATAGCGTGCTGAAAACGCCATAGCATTAAAACCTGCAAAAACAATAGCCAAAAACACCAAAATATAGCATGTCAAAAAAATGACCCAAAAAGCAAGGCTATAGTATGGCAAAAATGTCAAAAAATGGCATGTCCAAAAAACAGCTTTAAAACACCTCAAAACAGCATGAAATAGCGTCGTGAGACACGCCATGCATTAAAACCTGCAAAAACTGCCAAAAAATACCAAATATAGCATGTCAAAAAAATGACCCAAAAAGCAAGGCTATAGTATGGCAAAAATGTCAAAAAATGGCATTTCCCAAAAACAGCTTTAAACACCTCAAAACAGCATGAAATAGCGTCCTGAGGTTACGCCATAGCATTAAAACCTGCAAAAACTGCCAAAAAATACCAAAATATAGCATGTTGAAAAAATGACCCAAAAAGCAAGGCTATAGTATGGCAAAAATGTCAAAAAATGGCATTTCCCAAAAACAGCTTTAAAACACCTCAAAACAGCATGAAATAGCGTCCTGAGAAACGCCATAGCATTAAAACCTGCAAAAACTGCCAAAAAATACCAAAAATAGCATGTTGAAAAAATGACCCAAAAAGCAAGGCTATAGTATGGCAAAAATGTCAAAAAATGGCA
This sequence comes from Plectropomus leopardus, assembly GCF_008729295.1. Taxonomy (NCBI): domain Eukaryota; kingdom Metazoa; phylum Chordata; class Actinopteri; order Perciformes; family Serranidae; genus Plectropomus; species Plectropomus leopardus. Next base: position 28,706,609 of record NC_056469.1, on the reverse strand, counting down.
TTTCCCAAAAAAACAGCTTTAAAACACCTCAAAACAGCATGAAATAGCGTGCTGAGTTACGCCATAGCATTAAAATTCCTGCAAAAACTGCCAAAAACACCATAATATAGCATGTCAAAAAAATGACCCAAAAAGCAAGGCTATAGTATGGCAAAAATGTCAAAAAATGGCATGTCCCAAAAACAGCTTTAAACACCTCAAAACAGCATGAAATAGCGTCCTGCAAGTTACGCCATGGCATTAAAACCTGCAAAACTGCCAAAAACACCATAATATAGCATGTCAAAAAAATGACCCAAAAAAAAAAAGCAAGGCTATAGTATGGCAAAAATGTCAAAAATGGCATGTCCCAAAAAACAGCTTTTAAAACACCTCAAAACAGCATGAAATAGCGTCCTGAGTTACGCCATGGCATTAAAACCTGCAAAAACTGCCAAAAACACCAAAAAATAGCATGTTGAAAAATGACCAAAAAAGCAAGGCTATAGTATGGCAAAAATGTCAAAAAATGGCATGTCCAAAAACAGCTTTAAAACACCTCAAAACAGCATGAAATAGCGTGCTGAGAGTTACGCCATAGCATTAAAACCTGCAAAAACTGCCAAAAAATACCAAATATAGCACGTCAAAAAAAAAAATGACCCAAAAAGCAAGGCTATAGTATGGCAAAAATGTCAAAAAATGGCATGTCCCAAAAACAGCTTTAAAAACACCTCAAAACAGCATGAAAAATAGCGTCCTGAGTTACGCCATGGCATTAAAACCTGCAAAAAACTGCCAAAAACACCATAAAATATAGCATGTTGAAAAAAATGACCCAAAAAGCAAGGCTATAGTATGGCAAAAATGTCAAAAAATGGCATGTCCCAAAAACAGCTTTAAACACCTCAAAACAGCATAAAATAGCGTCCTGAGACACGCCATGGCATTAAAAACCTGCAAAAACTGCAAAAAAAAAACTACCAAAATAGCATGTTGAAAAAAAAATGACCCAAAAAGCAAGGCTATAGTATGGCAAAAATGTCAAAAAATGGCATTTCCCAAAAACAGCTTTAAACACCTCAAAACAGCATGAAATAGCATTAAATAGTTACACGCCATGCATTAAAACCTGCAAAAACGGTGCCAAAAATACCATAATATAGCATGCATGTCAAAAAAATGACCCAAAAAGCAAGGCTATAGTATGGCAAAAAAATGTCAAAAAATGGCATTTCCCAAAAACAGCTTTAAAACACCTCAAAACAGCATGAAATAGCGTGCTGAGACACGCCATATAGAATTAAAACCTGCAAAACGCCAAAAAACACCATAATATAGCATGTTGAAAAAATGACCCAAAAAGCAAGGCTATAGTATGGCAAAAAATGTCAAAAAATGGCATGTCCCAAAAACAGCTTTAAAACACCTCAAACAGCATGAAATAGCGTCCTGAGTTACGCCATGGCATTAAAACTGCAAAAACTGCCAAAAACACCAAAATATAATGCACGTCAAAAAAATGACCAAAAAGCAAGGCTATAGTATGGCAAAAATGTCAAAAAATGGCATGTCCCAAAAACAGCTTTAAACACCTCAAAACAGCATGAAATAGCGTCCTGAGACACGCCATAGCATTAAAACCTGCAAAAACTGCCAAAAACACCATAAAATAGCATGTTGAAAAAATGACCCAAAAAAAAGCAAGGCTATAGTATGGCAAAAATGTCAAAAAATGGCATTTCCCAAAAACAGCTTTAAACACCTCAAAAACAGCATGAAATAGCGTGCTGAGAAAGACACGCCATAGCATAGAAACCTGCAAAAATGGAGCCAAAAAACAACATAATATGCACGTCAAAAAAATGAAATGACCAAAAAAAGCAAGGCTATAGTATGGCAAAAATGTCAAAAAATGACATGTCCCAAAAACAGCTGAAAAACACCTCAAAACAGCATGAAATAGCGTGCAGACACGCCATAGCATTAAAACCTGCAAAAACGCCAAAAAACACCAAATATGTGCATGTCAAAAAATGACCCAAAAAGCAAGGCTATAGTATGGCAAAAATGTCAAAAAAAAATGGCATGTCCCAAAAAACAGCTTTAAAACACCTCAAAACAGCATGAAATAGCGTCCCTGAGTTACACGCCATGGCATTAAAACCTGCAAAAACTGCCAAAAAATACCAAAATATAGCATGTCAAAAAAATGACCCAAAAAAGCAAGGCTATAGTATGGCAAAAATGTCAAAAATGGCATTTCCCAAAAAACAGCTTAAAACACCTCAAAACAGCATGAAATAGCGTGCTGAAGACACGCCATATCATTAAAAAGTTGCAAAAACTGCCAAAAACACCAAAATATAGCATGTCAAAAAAATGACCCAAAAAAAAAAAGCAAGGCTATAGTATGGCAAAAATGTCAAAAAATGGCATTTCCCAAAAACAGCTTTAAAACACCTCAAAAAAGCATGAAATAGCGTGCCTGAGACACGCCATGGCATTAAAACCTGCAAAAACAGCCAAAAAACAACATAAATATAGCATGTTGAAAAAATGACCCAAAAAGCAAGGCTATAGTATGGCAAAAATGTCAAAAAATGGCATGTCCCAAAAACAGCTTTAAAACACTCAAAACAGCATAAAATAGCGTCCTGAGAAAGACGCCATGGCATTAAAACCTGCAAAAACTGCCAAAAACACCAAAATATAGCATGTCAAAAAAATGACCCAAAAAAAAAGCAAGGCTATAGTATGGCAAAAATGTCAAAAAATGGCATGTCCCAAAAACAGCTTTAAAACACCTCAAAACAGCATGAAATAGCGTCCTGAGACACGCCATGGCATTAAAACCTGCAAAAACTGCCAAAAAATACCATAATATAGCACGTCAAAAAAATGACCCAAAAAGCAAGGCTATAGTATGGCAAAAATGTCAAAAAATGGCATGTCCCAAAAACAGCTTTAAACACCTCAAAACAGCATGAAATAGCGTCCTGAGAGTACGCCATGGCATTAAAAACCTGCAAAAAAAACGGCCAAAACACCAAAATATAGCATGTTGAAAAAATGACCAAAAAAGCAAGGCTATAGTATGGCAAAAATGTCAAAAAATGGCATGTCCCAAAAACAGCTTTAAAACACCTCAAAACAGCATGAAATAGCGTCCTGAGAAAAAGACGCCATGGCATTAAAACCTGCAAAAACGCCAAAAAACACCAAAATATAGCATGTTGAAAAAAATGACCCAAAAAGCAAGGCTATAGCTATAGTATGGCAAAAATGTCAAAAAATGTGACATGTCCCAAAAAACAGCTTTAAACACCTCAAAACAGCATGAAATAGCGTCCTGAGTTACGCCATGGCATTATTAAAACCTGCAAAAAAGCAGCCAAAAACACCATAAAATAGCATGTTGAAAAAAATGACCCAAAAAAAAAAAAATAGCAAGGCTATAGTATGGCAAAAATGTCAAAAAATGGCATGTCCCAAAAACAGCTTTAAACACCCTCAAAACAGCATGAAAATAGCGTCGTCCCAGACACGCCATGGCATTAAAACCTGCAAAAACTGCCAAAAACACCATAATATATAGCACGTCAAAAAAAATGACCCAAAAAGCAAGGCTATAGTATGGCAAAAATGTCAAAAAATGGCATTTCCCAAAAAAACTGAAAAAACACCTCAAAAACAGCATGAAATAGCGTGCTGAGAACGCCATAGCATTAAAACCTTGCAAAAAACGGTAAAAAAAACACCAAATATGCATGTTGAAAAAATGACCCAAAAAAAAAAGCAAGGCTATAGTATGGCAAAAATGTCAAAAAATGGCATGTCCCAAAAACAGCTTTAAACACCTCAAAACAGCATGAAATAGCGTGCTGAGAGTACACGCCATGGCATTAAAACCTGCAAAAACTGCCAAAAAATACCAAATAGCATGTCAAAAAAATGACCAAAAAGCAAGGCTATAGTATGGCAAAAATGTCAAAAAATGGCATGTCCCAAAAACAGCTTTAAAACACCTCAAAACAGCATGAAATAGCGTGCTGAAAGACACGCCATAGCATTAAAAACCTGCAAAAACTGCCAAAAACACCAAAATATAGCATGTCAAAAAAATGACCAAAAAAAAAAAGGCTATAGTATGGCAAAAATGTCAAAAAATGGCATTTCCAAAAAAACAGCTTTAAACACCTCAAAACAGCATTAAATAGCGCCTGAAAAGACGCCATGGCATTAAAACCTGCAAAAACGGCCAAAAACACCATAATATAGCATGTTGAAAAAAATGACCAAAAAAGCAAGGCTATAGTATGGCAAAAATGTCAAAAAATGGCATGTCCCAAAAACAGCTTTAAAAACACCTCAAAACAGCATGAAATAGCGTGCTGAGAAACGCCATGGCATTAAAACCTGCAAAAAAAACCAAAAAACACCAAAATATAGCACGTCAAAAAAATGACCCAAAAAGCAAGGCTATAGTATGGCAAAAATGTCAAAAAATGGCATGTCCCAAAAAGCTTTAAACACCTCAAAACAGCATGAAATAGCGTCTGAGACACGCCATGGCATTAAAACCTGCAAAAAAGCCAAAAAAAACACCATAATATAGCATGTCAAAAAAATGACCCAAAAAGCAAGGCTATAGTATGGCAAAAATGTCAAAAAATGGCATTTCCCCAAAAACAGCTTTAAACACCTCAAAACAGCATGAAATAGCATGTGCTGAGAAACGCCATATCATTAAAAAGTGCAAAAACTGCCAAAAACACCAAAATATAGCACGTCAAAAAAATGACCAAAAAAAAAGCAAGGCTATAGTATGGCAAAAATGTCAAAAAATGGCATTTCCCAAAAAACAGCTTTAAAACACACCTCAAAACAGCATGAAATAGCGTGCACTGAGAAACGCCATGGCATTAAAACCTGCAAAAAAAAACGGCCAAAAAACACCATAATATAGCATGTCAAAAAAATGACCAAAAAGCAAGGCTATAGTATGGCAAAAATGTCAAAAAATGGCATGTCCCAAAAACAGCTTTAAACACCTCAAAAACAGCATGAAATAGCGTCCTGAGTTACGCCATGGCATTAAAACCTGCAAAAACTGCCAAAAAACCATAATATAGCATGTCAAAAAAATGACCAAAAAAAAAAAAAGCAAGGCTATAGTATGGCAAAAATGTCAAAAAATGGCATGTCCCAAAAACAGCTTTAAACACCTCAAAACAGCATGAAATAGCATCCTGAGACACGCCATGGCATTAAAACCTGCAAAAACTGCCAAAAAACACCAAAATATAGCATGTCAAAAAAATGACCCAAAAAGCAAGGCTATAGTATGGCAAAAATGTCAAAAAATGGCATGTCCCAAAAACAGCTTTAAAACACCTCAAAACAGCATGAAATAGCGTCCTGAGTTACGCCATGGCATTAAAACCTGCAAAAAAGCCAAAAAACACCATAAATATAGCATGTCAAAAAAAATGACCCAAAAAGCAAGGCTATAGTATGGCAAAAATGTCAAAAAATGGCATGTCCCAAAAACAGCTTTAAAAACACCTCAAAACAGCATGCAAAAATAGCGTCCTGAGACACGCCATAGCATTAAAAACCTGCAAAAACTGCCAAAAAAACACCAAATAATAGCATGTCAAAAAAATGACCAAAAAGCAAGGCTATAGTATGGCAAAAATGTCAAAAAATGGCATGTCCCAAAAACAGCTTTAAAACACCTCAAAACAGCATGAAATAGCGTCCTGAGACACGCCATAGCATTAAAACCTGCAAAAATGCCAAAAACACCATAATATGCATGTCAAAAAAATGACCCAAAAAGCAAGGCTATAGTATGGCAAAAATGTCAAAAAATGGCATTTCCCAAAAACAGCTTTAAAACACCTCAAAACAGCATGAAAATAGCGTCCTGAAGACACGCCATGGCATTAAAACCTGCAAAAACTGCCAAAAAATACCAAAATAATATAGCATGTTGAAAAAAATGACCCAAAAAAAGCAAGGCTATAGTATGGCAAAAATGTCAAAAAATGGCATGTCCCAAAAACAGCTTTAAAACACCTCAAAACAGCATGAAATAGCGTCCTGAGTTACGCCATGGCATTAAAACTGCAAAAACTGCCAAAAAATACCATAATATATAGCATGTCAAAAAAATGACCAAAAAAAAAAAAGCAAGGCTATAGTATGGCAAAAATGTCAAAAAATGGCATGTCCCAAAAACAGCTTTAAACACCTCAAAACAGCATAAAAATAGCGTGCTGAAGACACGCCATAGCATTAAAAACCTGCAAAAATGCCAAAAAACACCATAATATATGCATGTCAAAAAAATGACCCAAAAAGCAAGGCTATAGTATGGCAAAAATGTCAAAAAATGGCATTTCCCAAAAACAGCTTTAAAAACCTCAAAACAGCATGAAATAGCGTCCTGAGACACGCCATGGCATTAAAACCTGCAAAAAACTGCCAAAAAACCCAAAATATAGCATGTCAAAAAAATGACCCAAAAAAAAAAAAGCAAGGCTATAGTATGGCAAAAATGTCAAAAAATGGCATTTCCCAAAAACAGCTTTAAAAAACCTCAAAACAGCATGAAATAGCGTGCCTGAGACACGCCATGGCATTAAAACCTGCAAAAAATGCCAAAAAACACCAAAATAGCATGTTGAAAAAAATGACCCAAAAAAAAAAAAGGCTATAGTATGGCAAAAATGTCAAAAAATGGCATTTCCCAAAAAACAGCTTTAAACACCTCAAAACAGCATGAAATAGCGTCCTGAGACACGCCCATGCATTAAAACCTGCAAAAACTGCCAAAAAACCCATAATATAGACATGTCAAAAAAATGACCCAAAAAGCAAGGCTATAGTATGGCAAAAATGTCAAAAAATGGCATGTCCCAAAAAAACAGCTGAAAAACACCTCAAAACAGCATGAAATAGCGTCCTGAAAAAGACACGCCATGGCATTAAAATTTGCAAAAACTGCCAAAAAAAAACCAAAATATAGCATGTCAAAAAAATGACCAAAAAAAAAGGCTATAGTATAGTATGGCAAAAATGTCAAAAAAATGGCATTTCCAAAAAAACAGCTTTAAACACCTCAAAACAGCATGAAATAGCGTGCCTGAGACACGCCATGGCATTAAAACCTTGCAAAAAAACTGCCAAAAAACAACCATAAAAATAGCATGTCAAAAAAATGACCCAAAAAGCAAGGCTATAGTATGGCAAAAATGTCAAAAAATGGCATTTCCCAAAAACAGCTTTAAACACCTCAAAACAGCATGAAATAGCGCGTGCCGAGACACGCCATAGCATTAAAACCTTGCAAAAACTGCCAAAACACCAAAATATGCATGTCAAAAAAATGACCAAAAAAAAAAAAGCAAGGCTATAGTATGGCAAAAATGTCAAAAAATGGCATGTCCCAAAAACAGCTTTAAACACCTCAAAACAGCATGAAAATAGCGTGCCTGAGACACGCCATGGCATTAAAACCTGCAAAAACGGCCAAAAAAACACCATAATATGCAGCATGTTGAAAAAAAAATGACCCAAAAAGCAAGGCTATAGTATGGCAAAAATGTCAAAAAATGGCATTTCCCAAAAACAGCTTTAAACACCCTCAAAACAGCATGAAATAGCGTGCTGAGACACGCCATGGCATTAAAAAAGTTGCAAAAACTGCCAAAAAAACCCATAATATAGCATGTCAAAAAAATGACCCAAAAAAAAATGCAAGGCTATAGTATGGCAAAAATGTCAAAAAATGGCATGTCCCAAAAACAGCTTTAAAACACCTCAAAACAGCATGAAAAAGCGTCCTGAGACACGCCATGGCATTAAAACCTGCAAAAACTGCCAAAAAAACCATAATATATGCATGTCAAAAAAATGACCAAAAAAAAAAAAGCAAGGCTATAGTATGGCAAAAATGTCAAAAAATGGCATGTGTCCCAAAAAGTGCTTTAAAACACCTCAAAACAGCATGAAAATAGCGTGCCTGAGACACGCCATGGCATTAAAACCTTGCAAAAAAACTGCCAAAAACACCAAAATATAGCATGTTGAAAAAATGACCCAAAAAAAAGCAAGGCTATAGTATGGCAAAAATGTCAAAAAATGGCATGTCCCAAAAACAGCTTTAAACACCTCAAAAAACAGCATTAAAATAGCGTGCTGAGACACGCCATAGCATTAAAAAGTTGCAAAAACTGCCAAAAAACCCAAAATATAGCATGTCAAAAAAAATGACCCCCAAAAAGCAAGGCTATAGTATGGCAAAAATGTCAAAAAATGGATGTCCCAAAAAACAGTGCTTTAAACACCTCAAAACAGCATGAAAAATAGCGTGCTGAAGACACGCCATGGCATTAAAAACCTGCAAAAACTGCCAAAAAATACCAAAATATAGCATGTTGAAAAAATGACCCAAAAAGCAAGGCTATAGTATGGCAAAAATGTCAAAAATGGCATGTCCCAAAAACAGCTGAAAACACCTCAAAACAGCATGAAATAGCGTGCCTGAGACACGCCATGCATTAAAAACTGCAAAAAACTGCCAAAAAATACCAAAATATAATATGCATGTCAAAAAAATGACCCAAAAAAGCAAGGCTATAGTATGGCAAAAATGTCAAAAAAAATGGCATTTCCCAAAAACAGCTTAAAACACTCTCAAAACAGCATGAAATAGCGTCCTGAGACACGCCATGGCATTAAAACCTGCAAAAACTGCCAAAAAATACCATAATATAGCATGTTGAAAAATGACCCAAAAAGCAAGGCTATAGTATGGCAAAAATGTCAAAAAATGGCATTTCCCAAAAACAGCTTTAAAACACCTCAAAACAGCATGAAAATAGCGTGCCTGACACGCCATAGCATTAAAACCTGCAAAAAAACGCCAAAAAATACCAAAAATATAGCATGTCAAAAAAATGACCAAAAAAGCAAGGCTATAGTATGGCAAAAATGTCAAAAAATGGCATTTGTCCCAAAAACAGCTTTAAAACACCTCAAAACAGCATGAAATAGCGTGCCTGAGACACGCCATAGCATTAAAACCTGCAAAAACTGCCAAAAAATACCAAAAAAATAGCATGTCAAAAAAATGACCCAAAAAAAAAGCAAGGCTATAGTATGGCAAAAATGTCAAAAAATGGCATTTCCCAAAAACAGCTTTAAAACACCTCAAAACAGCATGAAAATAGCGTGCTGAGTACGCCATGGCATTAAAAAGTTGCAAAAAATGCCAAAAAACACCAAAATATAGCATGTTGAAAAATGACCCAAAAAGCAAGGCTATAGTATGGCAAAAATGTCAAAAAATGGCATGTCCAAAAACAGCTTTAAAACACCTCAAAACAGCATGAAATAGCGTCCTGAGACACGCCATGGCATTAAAACCAAAAAATGCAAAAACTGCCAAAAAAAATACCAAATATATAGCATGTTGAAAAAAAATGACCCAAAAAGCAAGGCTATAGTATGGCAAAAATGTCAAAAAATGGCATGTCCCAAAAACAGCTTTAAACACCTCAAAACAGCATGAAATAGCGTCCTGAGTTAGACACCATGGCATTAAAATTTGCAAAAACTGCCAAAAAATACCAAAATATATGCATGTTGAAAAAAATGACCCAAAAAGCAAGGCTATAGTATGGCAAAAATGTCAAAAAATGGCATGTCCCAAAAACAGCTTTAAAACACCTCAAAACAGCATGAAATAGCATGCTGAGACACGCCATAGCATTAAAACCTGCAAAAACTGCCAAAAAAAATACCAAAATATAGCATGTCAAAAAAAAATGACCCAAAAAGCAAGGCTATAGTATGGCAAAAATGTCAAAAAATGGCATTTCCCAAAAACAGCTTTAAAACACCTCAAAACAGCATGAAATAGCGTCCTGACGCCATGGCATTAAAAACCTGCAAAAACTGCCAAAAAACACCAAAATATAGCATGTTGAAAAAAATGACCCAAAAAGCAAGCAAGGCTATAGTATGGCAAAAATGTCAAAAAATGGCATGTCCCAAAAACAGCTTTAAACACCTCAAAACAGCATGAAATAGCGTCCTGAGTTACGCCATGCATTAAAACCTGCAAAAACTGCCAAAAAATACCAAAATAGCATGTCAAAAAAAAATGACCCAAAAAGCAAGGCTATAGTATGGCAAAAATGTCAAAAAATGGCATGTCCCAAAAACAGCTTTAAACACCTCAAAACAGCATGAAATAGCGTGCTGAGTTACACCCATGGCATTAAAAAGTGCAAAAACTGCCAAAAAACCAAAATATAGCATGTCAAAAAAATGACCCAAAAAGCAAGGCTATAGTATGGCAAAAATGTCAAAAAATGGCATGTCCCAAAAACAGCTTTAAAAACACCTCAAAACAGCATGAAATAGCGTCCTGAGTTACGCCATGGCATTAAAACCTGCAAAAACTGCCAAAAAATACCAAAATATAGCATGTCAAAAAAATGACCCAAAAAGCAAGGCTATAGTATGGCAAAAATGTCAAAAAATGGCATTTCCCAAAAACAGCTTTAAACACCTCAAAACAGCATGAAATAGCGTCCTGACACGCCATGGCATTAAAACCTGCAAAAAAACTGCCAAAAAATACAAAAATATAGCATGTCAAAAAAATGACCCAAAAAAAGCAAGGCTATAGTATGGCAAAAATGTCAAAAAATGGCATGTCCCAAAAACAGCTTTAACACCTCAAAACAGCATGAAATAGCGTCCTGAGTTACGCCATGGCATTAAAACCTGCAAAAAACTGCCAAAAAATACCAAAATATAGCACGTCAAAAAAATGACCCAAAAAAAAAGCAAGGCTATAGTATGGCAAAAATGTCAAAAAATGGCATTTCCCAAAAACAGCATTAAAACCTCAAAAATAGCATGAAAAGAGCCAATGAAAGGACAATGCCATAGCATTAAAAAAATATGCAAAAACATCGCAAAAAAATTCAAAAAGCTAATTTTATGGCATGTTAAAAAAAATGACCCAAAAACCGCAAGGTAAAACAGCATGAAATAGCGAGCTGCCCGTCAAAAATGTCAAAAAACACTGCAACTTTCCCCAAAAACAGCTTTTTCCACCTCAAAAAGCGAGTCTGAGGAAGGTGACACCATGGCATCTTTCCTGCTGTTTCACACCTCAAAACATGCATCTTAAAGGACACATAAAAGTGTTAACCTCGGTTAGGAAAAATTAAAAAAATGAAAATGGAGTTAAAAATTGGAAAAAATTTTTCCAAAAAGTTTTAGTAGGTTGCCTCTCTGCAAAAAATGGATCCTTGACAAAAACAGCTTTAAAAACCTGCATCAAAACTATTTCAAAACACCTGATAAAACCTCAAAATGTCAAAAAATTCAAAAAATCACATGTTTTGACCAAAAAGCAAGGCTATAGTTTGGCAAAAATGTCAAAAATGATTTGTTGTTCAAAAAGTTATTTTATTCCTCAAAACAGCATGTAAAGCGTGTGAGTTCAACACATTAAAACCTGCAAAAACTTATCCAAAAAATCCATAAAATAATGCATGTCAAAAAAATGACCCGAAAAAGCAAGGCTATAGTATGGCAAAAAATGTCAAAAAATGACATAGTTTCCCAAAAACAGCTTTAAAAACACCTTGAAATGTGTGTGCATGTGTGTAAATAGCGTGTGAAAACTTCCATGCATGATATAGCCAAAGTTGTTAAAACAAAAAAAGCCAAAAAACACACCAAAATATGCATGTTGAAAAAAAATGACCCAAAAAAGCAAGGCTATAGTATGGCAAAATGTCAAAAAATGGCATGTCCCAAAAACAGCTTTAAAACACCTCAAAACAGCATGAAATAGCGTGCTGAGACACGCCATAGCATTAAAATCCTGCAAAAACTAAAAAACACCAAAATATAGCACGTCAAAAAATGACCCAAAAAGCAAGGCTATAGTATGGCAAAAATGTCAAAAAATGGCATGTCCCAAAAACAGCTTTAAAACACCTCAAAACAGCATGAAATAGCGTCCTGAGTTACGCCATGGCATTAAAACCTGCAAAAACTGCCAAAAAATACCAAAATATAGCATGTCAAAAAAATGACCCAAAAAGCAAGGCTATAGTATGGCAAAAATGTCAAAAAATGGCATGTCCCAAAAACAGCTAAAAAAACCTCAAAACAGCATGAAATAGCGTGCTGAGTAAACACGCCATAGCATTAAAACCTGCAAAAACGGTCAAAAAATACCAAAAATATAGCATGTCAAAAAAATGACCCAAAAAGCAAGGCTATAGTATGGCAAAAATGTCAAAAAATGGCATGTCCCAAAAACAGCTTTAAAACACCTCAAAACAGCATGAAATAGCGTGCTGAGTAACACCATAGCATTAAAACCTGCAAAAACAGCCAAAAACACCATAAAATAGCATGTTGAAAAAATGACCCAAAAAGCAAGGCTATAGTATGGCAAAAATGTCAAAAAATGGCATGTCCCAAAAAACAGCTTTAAACACCTCAAAACAGCATGAAATAGCGTACTGAGAGACACGCCATAGCATTAAAAACCTGCAAAAAACTACCAAAAAATACCAAAATATAGCATGTTGAAAAAATGACCCAAAAAGCAAGGCTATAGTATGGCAAAAATGTCAAAAAATGGCATGTCCCAAAAACAGCTTTAAAACACCTCAAAACAGCATGAAATAGCGTCCTGAGTTACGCCATGCATTAAAACCTGCAAAAAATACTGCCAAAAAATACCAAAATATAGCATGTCAAAAAAATGACCCAAAAAGCAAGGCTATAGTATGGCAAAAATGTCAAAAAATGGCATTTCCCAAAAACAGCTTTAAACACCTCAAAACAGCATGAAATAGCGTACTGAGAACGCCATAGCATTAAAACCTGCAAAAACTGCCAAAAAATACCAAAATATATGCATGTCAAAAAAATGACCCAAAAAGCAAGGCTATAGTATGGCAAAAATGTCAAAAAATGGCATGTCCCAAAAACAGCTAAAAAACACCTCAAAACAGCATGAAATAGCGTGCTGAGTACACGCCATAGCATTAAAACCTGCAAAAACGCCAAAAAATACCAAAATATAGCATGTCAAAAAAATGACCCAAAAAGCAAGGCTATAGTATGGCAAAAATGTCAAAAAATGGCATTCCCAAAAACAGCTTTAAACACCTCAAAACAGCATGAAATAGCGTGCTGAGTTACGCCATAGCATTAAAACCTGCAAAAACAGCCAAAAAAACCAAAATATAGCATGTCAAAAAAAATGACCCAAAAAGCAAGGCTATAGTATGGCAAAAATGTCAAAAAATGGCATGTCCCAAAAACAGCTTTAAAACACCTCAAAACAGCATGAAATAGCGTCCTGAGTTACGCCATGGCATTAAAACCTGCAAAAAACTGCCAAAAAATACCAAAATATAGCATGTCAAAAAAATGACCCAAAAAGCAAGGCTATAGTATGGCAAAAATGTCAAAAAATGGCATTTCCCAAAAACAGCTTTAAAACACTCAAAAACAGCATGAAATAGCGTCCTGAGTTACGCCATGGCATTAAAACCTGCAAAAACTGCCAAAAAAAACCAAAATATAGCATGTTGAAAAAATGACCCAAAAAGCAAGGCTATAGTATGGCAAAAATGTCAAAAAATGGCATTTCCCAAAAACAGCTTTAAACACCTCAAAACAGCATGAAATAGCGTCCTGAGTTACGCCATGGCATTAAAACCTGCAAAAACTGCCAAAAAAAAACCACAAAATATAGCATGTCAAAAAATTGACCCAAAAAGCAAGGCTATAGTATGGCAAAAATGTCAAAAAATGGCATTTCCCAAAAACAGCTTTAAACACCTCAAAACAGCATGAAATAGCGTCCTGAGTTACGCCATGGCATTAAAACCTGCAAAAACTGCCAAAAAAACCAAAATATAGCATGTCAAAAAAATGACCCAAAAAGCAAGGCTATAGTATGGCAAAAATGTCAAAAAATGGCATTTCCCAAAAAACAGCTAATAAAACCTCAAAACAGCATGAAATAGCGTGCTGAGTAACGCCATGCATTAAAACCTGCAAAAACGGCCAAAAAATACCAAAATATAGCATGTCAAAAAAATGACCCAAAAAGCAAGGCTATAGTATGGCAAAAATGTCAAAAAATGGCATGTCCCAAAAACAGCTTTAAAAACCTCAAAACAGCATGAAATAGCGTGTCTGAGTACACGCCATAGCATTAAAACCTGCAAAAACAGCCAAAAACACCATAAAATAGCATGTCAAAAAAATGACCCAAAAAGCAAGGCTATAGTATGGCAAAAATGTCAAAAAATGGCATGTCCCAAAAAACAGCTTTAAAACCTCTCAAAACAGCATGAAATAGCGTCCTGAGTTACGCCATGGCATTAAAACCTGCAAAAACTGCCAAAAAATACCAAAATATAGCATGTCAAAAAAATGACCCAAAAAGCAAGGCTATAGTATGGCAAAAATGTCAAAAAATGGCATTTCCCAAAAAACAGCTTTAAAAACACCTCAAAACAGCATGAAATAGCGTCCTGAGTTACGCCATGCATTAAAACCTGCAAAAACTGCCAAAAAATACCAAAATATAGCACGTTGAAAAAAATGACCCAAAAAGCAAGGCTATAGTATGGCAAAAATGTCAAAAAATGGCATTTCCCAAAAACAGCTTTAAACACCTCAAAACAGCATGAAATAGCGTCCTGAGTTACGCCATGCATTAAAACCTGCAAAAACTGCCAAAAAATACCAAAAATATAGCATGTCAAAAAAATGACCCAAAAAGCAAGGCTATAGTATGGCAAAAATGTCAAAAAATGGCATTTCCCAAAAACAGCTTTAAACACCTCAAAACAGCATGAAATAGCGTCCTGAGTTACGCCATGGCATTAAAACCTGCAAAAAAACTGCCAAAAAATACCAAAATATAGCATGTCAAAAAAATGACCCAAAAAGCAAGGCTATAGTATGGCAAAAATGTCAAAAAATGGCATTTCCCAAAAACAGCTTTAAACACCTCAAAACAGCATGAAATAGCGTCCTGAGTTACGCCATGGCATTAAAACCTGCAAAAACTGCCAAAAAATACCAAAATATAGCATGTTGAAAAAAATGACCCAAAAAGCAAGGCTATAGTATGGCAAAAATGTCAAAAAATGGCATTTCCCAAAAACAGCTTTAAAACACCTCAAAACAGCATGAAATAGCGTCCTGGGTTACGCCATAGCATTAAAACCTGCAAAAACTGCCAAAAAAACCAAAATATAGCATGTTGAAAAAAATGACCCAAAAAGCAAGGCTATAGTATGGCAAAAATGTCAAAAAATGGCATTTCCCAAAAACAGCTTTAAACACCTCAAAACAGCATGAAATAGCGTCCCATGAGTTACGCCATGGCATTAAAACCTGCAAAAACTGCCAAAAAATACCAAAATATAGCACGTCAAAAAAATGACCCAAAAAGCAAGGCTATAGTATGGCAAAAATGTCAAAAAATGGCATGTCCCAAAAACAGCTTTAAAAACACTCAAAACAGCATGAAATAGCGTCCTGAGTTACGCCATGGCATTAAAACCTGCAAAAACTGCCAAAAATACCAAAATATAGCATGTCAAAAAAATGACCCAAAAAGCAAGGCTATAGTATGGCAAAAATGTCAAAAAATGGCATTTCCCAAAAACAGCTTTAAAAACACCTCAAAACAGCATGAAATAGCGTCCTGAGTTACGCCATGGCATTAAAACCTGCAAAAACTGCCAAAAAATACCAAAATATAGCACGTTGAAAATTGACCCAAAAAGCAAGGCTATAGTATGGCAAAAATGTCAAAAAATGGCATTTCCCAAAAACAGCTTTAAAACCTCAAAACAGCATGAAATAGCGTGCTGAGTAACACCATAGCATTAAAACCTGCAAAAACAGCCATTAACATACATAAAATAGCATGTCAAAAAAATGACCCAAAAAGCAAGGCTATAGTATGGCAAAAATGTCAAAAAATGGCATGTCCCAAAAACAGCTTTAAACACCTCAAAACAGCATGAAATAGCGTCCTGAGTTACGCCATGGCATTAAAACCTGCAAAAACTGCCAAAAAATACCAAAATATAGCATGTCAAAAAAATGACCCAAAAAGCAAGGCTATAGTATGGCAAAAATGTCAAAAAATGGCATTTCCCAAAAACAGCTTTAAACACCTCAAAACAGCATGAAATAGCGTCCTGAGTTACGCCATGGCATTAAAACCTGCAAAAACTGCCAAAAAATACCAAAATATAGCACGTTGATAACATGCCAAAAAAAAAAATGACCCAAAAAGCAAGGCTATAGTATGGCAAAAATGTCAAAAAATGGCATTTCCCAAAAACAGCTTTAAAACACCTCAAAAACAGCATGAAATAGCGTCCTGGGTTACGCCATGGCATTAAAACCTGCAAAAACTGCCAAAAAAATACCAAAATATAGCATGTTGAGAAATTGACCCAAAAAGCAAGGCTATAGTATGGCAAAAATGTCAAAAAATGGCATGTCCCAAAAACAGCTAATAAAACCTCAAAACAGCATGAAATAGCGTGCTGAGTAACGCCATAGCATTAAAACCTGCAAGAACGGTCAAAAAATACCAAAATGTAGCACGTCAAAAAAATGACCCAAAAAGCAAGGCTATAGTATGGCAAAAATGTGAAAAAATGGCATGTCCCAAAAACAGCTTTAAGTACCTCAAAACAGCATGAAATAGCGTGCTGAGTAACACCATAGCATTAAAACCTGCAAAAACAGCCATTAACAACATAAAATAGCATGTCAAAAAAATGACCCAAAAAGCAAGGCTATAGTATGGCAAAAATGTCAAAAAATGGCATGTCCCAAAAACAGCTTTAAACACCTCAAAACAGCATGAAATAGCGTCCTGAGTTACGCCATGGCATTAAAACCTGCAAAAACTGCCAAAAAATACCAAAATATAGCATGTCAAAAAAATGACCCAAAAAGCAAGGCTATAGTATGGCAAAAATGTCAAAAAATGGCATTTCCCAAAAACAGCTTTAAACACCTCAAAACAGCATGAAATAGCGTCCTGAGTTACGCCATGGCATTAAAACCTGCAAAAACTGCCAAAAAATACCAAAATATAGCACGTTGATAAATTGACCCAAAAAGCAAGGCTATAATATGGCAAAAATGTCAAAAAATGGCATTTCCCAAAAAAGCTTTAAACACCTCAAAACAGCATGAAATAGCGTCCTGAGTTACGCCATGGCATTAAAACCTGCAAAAACTGCCAAAAAAAAAATACCAAAATATAGCATGTCAAAAAAATGACCCAAAAAGCAAGGCTATAGTATGGCAAAAATGTCAAAAAATGGCATGTCCCAAAAACAGCTTTAAACACCTCAAAACAGCATGAAATAGCGTCCTGAGTTACGCCATGGCATTAAAACCTGCAAAAACTGCCAAAAAATACCAAAATATAGCATGTCAAAAAAATGACCCAAAAAGCAAGGCTATAGTATGGCAAAAATGTCAAAAAATGGCATTTCCCAAAAACAGCTTTAAACACCTCAAAACAGCATGAAATAGCGTCCTGAGTTACGCCATGGCATTAAAACCTGCAAAAACTGCCAAAAAATACCAAAATATAGCATGTCAAAAAAATGACCCAAAAAGCAAGGCTATAGTATGGCAAAAATGTCAAAAAATGGCATTTCCCAAAAACAGCTTTAAACACCTCAAAACAGCATGAAATAGCGTCCTGAGTTACGCCATGGCATTAAAACCTGCAAAAACTGCCAAAAAATACCAAAATATAGCATGCCAAAAAAAATGACCCAAAAAGCAAGGCTATAGTATGGCAAAAATGTCAAAAAATGGCATTTCCCAAAAACAGCTTTAAACACCTCAAAACAGCATGAAATAGCGTCCTGAGGTTACGCCATGGCATTAAAACCTGCAAAAACTGCCAAAAAATACCAAAAATATAGCATGTTGAAAAAATGACCCAAAAAGCAAGGCTATAGTATGGCAAAAATGTCAAAAAATGGCATTTCCCAAAAACAGCTTTAAACACCTCAAAACAGCATGAAATAGCGTCCTGAGTTACGCCATGGCATTAAAACCTGCAAAAACTGCCAAAAAATACCAAAATATAGCACGTCAAAAAAATGACCCAAAAAGCAAGGCTATAGTATGGCAAAAATGTCAAAAAATGGCATGTGTCCCAAAAACAGCTTTAAATACTCAAAACAGCATGAAATAGCGTCGTGAGTTACGCCATGGCATTAAAACCTGCAAAAACTGCCAAAAAATACCAAAATATAGCATGTCAAAAAAATGACCCAAAAAGCAAGGCTATAGTATGGCAAAAATGTCAAAAAATGGCATTTCCCAAAAACAGCTTTAAACACCTCAAAACAGCATGAAATAGTGTCCTGAGTTATGCCATGGCATTAAAACCTGCAAAAACTGCCAAAAAATACCAAAATATAGCACGTTGATAAATGACCCAAAAAGCAAGGCTATAATATGGCAAAAATGTCAAAAAATGGCATGGCATTTTAAATACCAAAAACAGCTTTAAGTACCTCAAAACAGCATGAAATAGCGTGCTGAGTAACACCATAGCATTAAAACCTGCAAAAACAGCCATTAAAACAAAACATAAAATAGCATGTCAAAAAAATGACCCAAAAAAGCAAGGCTATAATATGGCAAAAATGTCAAAAAATGGCATGTCCCAAAAACAGCTTTAAACACCTCAAAACAGCATGAAATAGCGTCCTGAGTTACGCCATGGCATTAAAACCTGCAAAAACTGCCAAAAACATACCAAAATAGCATGTCAAAAAAATGACCCAAAAAGCAAGGCTATAGTATGGCAAAAATGTCAAAAAATGGCATTTCCCAAAAACAGCTTTAAACACCTCAAAACAGCATGAAATAGCGTCCTGAGTTACGCCATGGCATTAAAACCTGCAAAAAACTGCCAAAAAATACCAAAATATAGCATGTCAAAAAAATTGACCCAAAAAGCAAGGCTATAGTATGGCAAAAATGTCAAAAAATGGTGTGTCCCAAAAGTGCTTTAAATACTTCAAAACAGCATGATATAGCGTCGTGAGTTACGCCATGGCATTAAAACCTGCAAAAACTGCCAAAAAATACCAAAATATAGCACGTCAAAAAAATGACCCAAAAAGCAAGGCTATAGTATGGCAAAAATGTCAAAAAATGGCATGTCCCAAAAACAGCTTTAAACACCTCAAAACAGCATGAAATAGCGTCCTGAGTTACGCCATGGCATTAAAACCTGCAAAAACTGCCAAAAAAATACCAAAATATAGCATGTTGATAAATTGACCCAAAAAGCAAGGCTATAGTATGGCAAAAATGTCAAAAAAATGGCATATCCTAAAAAGTGCTTTAAACACCTCAAAACAGCATGAAATAGCGTGCTGAGAAACACCATGGCATTAAAACCTGCAAAAACTGCCAAAAAATACCAAAATATAGCACGTCAAAAAATGACCCAAAAAGTAAGGCTATAGTATGGCAAAAATGTCAAAAAATGACCTGTCCTAAAAACCACTGAAGCATCTCAAAACAGCATGAAATAGTGTGCTGAAAAACACCATGTCATTAAAACTTTTAGATATGGGCAGCATTCCAGCATTCCTTCATAGTGGGACGGGTTGCTGTTGTTTTTTTTGTTTTGCGATTGTTTCTCTCATGATTCTGGCTTTTGTTCGGGTTTACTTTTTGGCTCTTTTTTTTCATGTTGCTTATGTGTGAAAATACATGTTACACCAGAGCCATGGTGTAATTTGCCATTAAAAATGTTATAAGAGCAGTCATATCCTCAGGTGGAATTATTTTTAACAGTGTGAATAAAAAGCTGAATCTAACTTTTCCTGAACAAATACGAGTTCAAACTTCCATCTCTGTTTGTGTCGGCTGAGTCAGACGGATCGTCTGTTACAGACTGTCACCGTGTCAGCGAGGCTCTGGACAGATGGACAGATGGACAGATGGACAGAATAAATCTCAAATCCTAAAGCCAGGCATCTTTCAACTGAACGGTCAAGTAAAGGAAACAACAAACACATTGTACACATTGCTACGCATTTTACTGGTATTTTATAAAGTTTGCCGCAGGAAACACAGGGTTTAATTCTTCCTAAACTTAAATTTGGCGATACGGTGCATCACCTTCAGCTGACAGGAGTCTTTTTCATCTCCAGTGTCTGAGCTGAATGCTGAACACCAGAAAATGTATTGTTGCACCGTAGAAACGATGCTGCAGAGAGGAAACCAATGTGGACTGGATGAGTGTGCAGCTTTAATTGTTTTGGGAACGGGGGAGTTTGTGCGAGATACACAGCATGTAAAATATCCTGAGGAGGTGCTTTGTGAAGCTTGTTAATTGTAATTTGTTTGGTGATGTCCACATTCAGACTATGATCTAATAATATAATTGAAAAAGAAAAGAATAACATCATCCTACCTGAGAGCTGAAGCTGAGTCGAAGCACGGCCGTCCAGGTGAACTCACACACAGCTTATATGTTAACAAAAAAGAGAGATTTTATGGTTACGAGGACAATATTACACTGAGAAAGAAGAAAAAACTGACAGACAATAATACATCTTGCTCACCTCAGCTGAAGCTCCTCGAGGACGACGCTGCTGGTCGCAGTTTCTCAACTTCAGGCTGAAACTGTTTAAATTGAGCTCTGTGGCTTGAAAAAGACGGTAATTTAAAATCTGATAAACTCCCAGCTTCTCAAACATAACTACACATGATGAGCTAATAAACATTTATCATGAGGTAACAACTACCGATTATTGTAATATTTTGTCATTTGCATTGCGAGTAAATATTTCAGGGTTTCACACACGTTCATTCATTTGTAGCCGCTCACGAGGGTGAAAACATCTGCCGCCACAAACGGATTTCTGTCAGTGTGCGCATTTTTTAAACAAAACAGAGCAACACCACCGGAGATGGTCGGGGCAGTGCGATGTAGTTCACGTGAGGTTCGAGCGCAGGCGGCAGCATGGGAGAAACTTTTACTTTGTAAAACCTCAGAGAGCTATTTTTATTTATTCATTTTTATTTAAATGTTCACTTGACTTGAGTTGCTGGGAACTTTCTGTATATGATGTTGAAAGTCTCGGTTTTGATTAAAGATTGTCTCAAGGCATTTAAACAAAGTTTTGTGTTGGAGTTTGTTATATTGCAGATATTAAAGATTTTAATTTTCATTGTAAATGCAGATCGGTTCCAAATATCAGTTATCGGTCTCATTAACTAATAATAAGTGGTGTCAGTATCGGCCCTGAAAAAAACCGTATCGGTTGACCCTTACTGCTGAGGAAAAAACGAAGTCATGGAGAACTCCTCCTGCGTTCAGAAACCTCCCAAATTAGAGAGGGGACACAGAGAGATACAAAGGGACACACATATTAAAAAACTGTTGTACTCTAATTCTTTGGAAAACGCTGCACTCAACCAAACTGTCCAAAAATGCAACATATACGACCCAGTTTAACCGAAAACCAGTCTGAATTAATGAGATACCGCAGCCTCTGAATAATAAAACATAAAGCCGATTTCACACACAGGGATCAATAAATCAATAAAATGACTAAATAAGATGGACATTCGTCGAAGTTTATAAATTCACTCTGTTCCTTTGAACACGCTTCAATATTCCGTCTTTTCTTGGCAGTTTCCCTCCGGCCTGCAGCGTGATTCGGCTTTGATCCATTTCTTCACATCAAAGACTCAGCATAGTTCTTCTGAAGTCTGCTGCACACAAACCAGAGCGGCGTCTTCCTGCCGCTCACGCAGCTCTGAACCTCCTTAATGGCAGAATAAATCTTCTTTCCACACTTCATTCACACAGAGTGAACAGACTGAGGTGCCTCCTTGAAAAGTCTCTTTCTTGGATCGACGGAGCAGATTGATCTTCACGGAGGAAGCGGAAGAACTCCTCAGATTGACTTTTTGACTTCTCAGTTTAGAGCCTAATATCTCTTTTTTTGGTCTTACTAGAGACAAAATTTAAACTAAAATAATTGGTGATCTGTAGTACAGTCATACTCAATTTACAGCCAAAACTTGTCCCCCGACCATTATCTCATTCACAATAAAGTGATTCACACTGAGAACTGTTTATGTACTTCATAAAGGTGCTAGAGTGTACAAAACAGCATCAAAATAGAGCTTTTTTTTTATCAAAAAAGTGCCAATAGAGATCTGCTGCAACCCTGACAGAGGTCCTAACAGAGTGCATAATGTTCTGAAATCCTAGAAACATCCTTAAATCCTAGAAATGTCCTAAAATCCGCAAATAATCCTGAAATTGACAGAACATCCTGAAATCCTAGAAATGTCCTAAAATCTGCAAAATGTCCTAAAATCCAAGAAATATCCTTAAATCCTAGAAATGTCCTAAATTCCAAGAAACATCCTTAAATCCTAGAAATTTCCTAAAATCCTAGAAACATCTTAAAATCCTAGAAATGTCCTAAAATCCTTGAAATGTCCAAAATCCGCTAAATGTCCTAAAATCCTAGAAACATCTTAAAATCCAGGAAAGGTCCTAAAATTCTAGAAACATCCTTAAATCCCAGAAATGTCCTAAAATCCTACAAACATCTTTAAATGCTAGAAATGTCCTAAAATCCAAGAAACATCCTTAAAACCAAGAAATATCCTTAAATCCTAGAAACATCTTTAAATGCTAGAAATTTCCCAAAATCCATAAAATGTCCTCAATTCCTAGAAACATCTCAAAATCCTAGAAAGGTCCTAAAATCCTGCTGCGACTTGCTCCTGGCCTCCCGTACTTTTGCGCTGAGTATGCGCGCTGTGGTAGAATGAAAGTATGTAATTTACTACACAGGAGATGCTTTCAGCAGAGAATCAGCATCTTCTCATGAAGATGTGAATGCAAAACACGGTTGTCTAATATGTCTTCCTGATGGCTCTCGGTGGGTCTAATCCTGACACATGAATAATTCAACAGATCAAGTCGAGGAGTCTGAATAATCCACTCTCCACAAAACATGCGGGGAGTCTTCTGCCAGACTCTATTACCTTCACTGCACCGTCATGTTTATTAAAAAAGACACAAGAGTCTCATTTTCTCTCAAGACTTGAGAATATGATCTTTTTTTGTTTTTTTCACTCCCCTGGGTGCCTCGTGCAGCTGTGGCCACACCCCGTGACTATGAGCCCAAATCTTCCTCTTTTTGTTAAAGAGACTCAGCAAAATTCAGAGCATTTGAGCCGTCTGGACTCTAAACATGGAGCAGTTGTTTGTGCTAACTATCAGAGTGCCCACACAATTACAAAATTTCCAATTTTTTTAAGGACTCGTAATACTACTACGTACAAGGGTTTTTAAATATTTAAGACTCAAACATAATTTCAGCTGGCTGGCATAAAGTTCAGGAGAGATAAACTCGGGAAAATGCAACAAATCATAAGCAAAATGTCCCACAGACGCATACTGGAGCTACAGATATCACACTGACGGGGACAGAAAATATTTTTGCTGTTGTCTTATCTTATGTGGAAGGTTATCCACAGCAGATTACTGAAAAAAAGACATCTCACGCAGCAGAATCCCACGACTTTTCCACAACTTTCCACGATTTTGACTTATTCGATGACTTTTCCAGCCCTGGAAAGTGTGACTGTAAAATTCCACAACTTTTTCGAGTCCTCCATGACTGTGGGAATCCTGCTCCATAAAGAGGACTAAACAACAGGAACGGTGCTGACAGAGCTAACGGTGTAAAGCAGGTTTGGGTGCTACGCTTCTGAGGCAGCGCTAAGCCTGTATAAGCAGTAACCTCTGTTATTACCTCTGTTAAGGCAGACATCTCTACAGCCGATATCTCCAACGCTCGCACCAAAACAATGTAGACTGATTAACAGCACCACACGTACGAGGAAAAATACGCATTTTTAATTTTGGGGTGAACTGTCCCTTTACCTTAAATGTTTGCGAACTGTTACTGGAGGGAAAGTGTGTGTTTTGTGAGTGTGTGTGCAGACAAAAAGAGGCAGAAATCAATACTTTCCTCGTCTTGTTCTGTAAACTTTTTTCACCTTTATTTTCTACATTTGGATCAGCTCAGTGTGGAAATCTGGACATGTCAGTTAACTTCAATCCCACCCCCCCCCCCCCTCCTCCCCCCCCCAAAAAACTGAACAATCTCCCTCTGTCTCACAATCAAAAAAGCGTTCACATGTTCCCAACAGTCACTCGCTCAGTCATGAAATCAGTCGACGGCCTCCTCTCACTATCGCGTCCACAACAAAGATGAACCAGTGTCCTACGTGTAAACCCCTCCTCCACTGGAGGAAGCCCAAATGGTTAAAACCTTTATGAAATCTCCTGCTCTGACTCGCAGGAGTGATACAAAAAACAAGAATAAAGAAAGCATGATGGTTGAAAATGAAACACTAACCGCCTGTCTCACTGAGATATGAATAGTGAAATACTGCAGGTGAGCTTGCACAGTGAGATATGTAGTTATGGATTAAGATATGTCTGCCGTGCTCTTTGTAATCCACAGTTCAACTCTTCACTCCCTCCGGCTCTCTACAATTATTATTCTGTCCCTGATTAAGTCTCTCAACACCTCAGCGACGTCTCTTTGATATTTCAACAACCGCTTCCTTTTCCAGCCGTAGATATGTCCTCGGGAGAGTGCAGAGACTCGGCTCTCTTTAGAAAATAAAAGCAGCTTTTTGCTCTTTTGTACAACAAACGCAGGGATACGCTGATCTGACGTCAGTCTACGCTACGGGCTCTGTTTGTCCAACAGCGAGGAATCAGAGAGCTGTTTTGTCCTAGTAAACAGGGAGCTGACGGACTGGGGATTAGTACTGAAGACACACGCTCGCACACACACACACACACACATACACACACCGTCCAGCCACACACTCCACTGCAGGAAAGAAGCCCTTGGAGTGTATTTTTTAAGAGGTCATTGAGAAGATATGACAAAATGGATTAAAGTATGAGACCGGTGTGGCCTTTTTCCTATATGTATATGTGTGTGTTTCTATGTAGTGCTCTCTGGGAGAGTTCCCGGTAGTTTAACACTACATGAGGCAGTGAACATCAGTTAAATATGCAGAGTCCTCTGTGTGTGTGTGAGTGTGTAAGCTCTATGTTAAACATCTTTAAAGACGACAGAGACGGACAGACAGACTAGGGTTACTGCTCTGTGGCACTCTCACAGGACTGTAGAAACAGACATAGCCATGTAAAAACTCGACATAGAAATCTCAAGATATCACAAACATCATATTTCTCTATCTCTAGATCTCTGCGGATGGCAGACGTCAGGTCCTCGCGTTCGCTCATCTTTGTTTTTTTTTTTAATATTTTTTATGTGCGGTCCCTTGGAAATTCCTCTACAAGGAGGCTTCAGTCTGCAGGATGAAATGTCGAGGAGGAACACCAGAGGGAGACATACACTGCTGCAAGACTGTAGGAGGGGCTCTGACACACACACACAACCACACACAACCACACGACAGTCCCACTCACACACACTTACACATGCACCCTTCTTCATAGGAGTACATGTTCAAAATCTGTTACAAAATTAAATAAAAAAAGGAGAAATCAACATGTAATTCAGCCCCCGTCTCAAAGCATACATTCATCTCTGAGTACACACACCCAGTCTCTCTCTCTCTGTCTCACACACACACACACACACACACACACACACACACACACACACACACACACACACACACACACACACACACACACACACACACACACACACACACACACACGAACATGTAAGTGCACACACTCTCATAAGAGGCAGTCAGTAAACGTTAAGTGATGAGTTGAGGGGTGGACTGCTTCGTCCGGGGAAGCTGTGAGTGCAAACCTCGACTCCACCGGTCAGTCTTTGCGCCCAGCGAGCGAGTCACTCTCTGCGGTTAAAATCTCTTTTTTTAAAAAAACAACAAACAAACGTAAAACAACAGCCACCGTCTCCTAGAGGGAGTCTTTCCTCTTTTCTCATTGCGAGGAGGGTCAAACACACTCCTCCCTCTGATCTCCGGCAGAGGTAGTACCGTCCGATCTGTCCTCCGCTCTTCCCGAATCCCCACGTGGGAAGTCTTTCCGTTCCTTGTGCCCAATTTTGAAAAACACGTCTGTTCCCCTGATTGCTTACTCTGGGCCGCTGTGTGTGTGAGTGTGTGCGTTTGTGAGTGTGCGGAGTGTGGTCAGAAGACTTCGGGTAGTGTGACGTTGCGGAGTAGCCACTGTTGGGAGCGTGTGTGTGTGCAGTCTTTGACGCTGGGCACCTGGCTGTCCTCCTCGCTGGCCTTGTCCAGGCACTGGTTGCTGTTGACGTGGACCAGGGTCAGCTTCTGCACAGCGAGAGACACACACACAC
Source organism: Plectropomus leopardus (assembly GCF_008729295.1). Taxonomy (NCBI): domain Eukaryota; kingdom Metazoa; phylum Chordata; class Actinopteri; order Perciformes; family Serranidae; genus Plectropomus; species Plectropomus leopardus. Next base: position 28,680,111 of record NC_056469.1, on the reverse strand, counting down.
AGAGTGTGTGTGTGAGGGCAGGAAAATCAGACTCTTGACGGGCTAATCTGAATTCACAACAGCATGTAAATAAATACATATTCATAATGTATCTGTGCACAGGGATCCTTTTATTTTCCTGTTTCAAAATTCTATGGGTTTTGTTGAGACGTCATTTTGAGGTTTAGTTTTGGCTCTCAGTGTGAGGTACGCTGTGGCTGTGTTGAGTTTGAATTTCTCAACTGACATTTATCACCCTAAAACTGAGAACAATAAATATCTCACCAACATACATGACAGCTGGTCTTAAATGTGTCATTCTGTATGTGTGCTGGGAATATGCTGGTTTCACTATTTTATTTCACTATTTTTTACTTGTTTTAAAAAGATCTGGGAATTAATCTATGTTCTCTTTTTATATTTATTAAGAAAATATATTATACATATGGTTATTTCTTTTAATCTTAATTCTCTTATCTACATTTTATTTATTTATGAAATTGCATTTTGTACTTGAACCCCCATATGTTCATGCATGCAGTGCTGTTTCATATTTTTGCTCTAATGTTCTTTATTTTGGTTATGTCATGGGGGCGACATGGGCTTCTGATATTTAATTTTTGTTCTGTAAATCTTTTTCACTTTCTGCTTAAGCTTGAAAAGTGCTATATAAATAAAGACTATTATTATGATTGTTGTTATTGTTATTGTTGTTATTATTATTATTAAGAAACAAAAAGAAATGGTGCATTATAAATCACATTTTTGTGTGTTTTTCAGTTTTTCTCTTCCTTTTCTATTTGGTTGTTTAGTGTGAACTATTTTTTAAACTGTAAAAAAATACACAATGATGATCCTCTGGAATATATAACCTTCAAAGCTTTTCTGGTGTTAAGAACAACTTAATTTGTCTTGTTTTTGTTTCCTTTTTCTTTGTCATATTTCATTTACCTTTTTTTGTAAGTATGCTTTTTTTCCTGCTCTTTGCACCGCAAAGGATAGCAACCTAATTTTGTTATATTTATGCAAGGACAAAATAGGTAAAATTTTCTGCACTTTTCAAGACCTGCATGAGAGCCTTCTGTGTTGCCTTTATCATGTCCCCTTATTAACCCTTACATGTACATTTTCATCATCTCTTCTACTCACCACAGGGTCGTACTCCCAGAGCTGGTTGCCTTTGAGGTGATGGCACTTAAGCATCATGACCGGTCCGTTTAGTTTGGACACGTCTAGACACAAGTCGTCCGTCCTGATCTCCTTGTTGGCCGTGTAGGAGAAAACCTGCACATCACACAAACAGATTTTAGGTTTTAAAACACTTTCCATCTTTCTTCTCTTCCATTAAGACTGCCAGTAACATCACTGTGGCTGACAGGGTTTACTGCCCCTGTGCCTGTCTCTAAGGGTTGAGCCGCCCCTGCGTCGAAGTTCTCCGATGAGAGGAAGGCACGGACTGTTTGTGTCTGTACACTGACGCGGTTCAGAGTCTGTCCCCATACCCGCCCGGCACGTCTCACCCTGGACTCCTCTGCAGGACTTCGGTTCCAGACTCAGTGCCATGCAAAGAGCCCAGCTATCTAGTTAGTACCGCTCAACCTCCTGCACTTGTTTCTCCCGTCCAGAGAGGTGACCAGGGGGTCAACACATATGTGCTATATCACAAAAACAGAATTTTATCATTTTAGAAATATTTCTAAAGTCAGGCCATTTCTCTCTCTGAGCAACACGGAGAAACTAATGCACGCTTTTAAAACTATAGGGCTAAACTACTGCAACACTCTCCTTTCTGGTCGACCAAAGAATAAAATTAATCAGCTGCAACCAATTCAGAATTCTGCAGCATGAGTCATGACTGAGAGCAGGAGAGCACACATTACACCTGTTTAAAAAACTTTACACTGGCTGCCTGTTAGTTTTCACACTGATTTTAAAAATCTTTTATTAGTTTATAAGGCACTACATGGCCTTGCACCAGACTACATCTAAGAGATGTTTTCAGTTTATGAACCAGGAAGGCCCCTTCAGATCCTCTAACTTTTCTTTTATAGCTGTTCCTCAGAGAAGAACTAAACACTTGGTGATTCTGCTTTTAGCTTTTACGCCTTCAAATGCTGGAACAGTCTGCGGGAGGATCTGAGAGAAGCTGGAAATGCTGCTTTTATTTACTTTCAAACAAACTAAAAGTCTTTCTTTTTAGTCTGGCTTTTATGTAGTGTCTTTCTATCACAATTTTAAAGTTTATACTTTGTGGTTCTTGTTTTTTGTTTCTTTGAACTTTAAAGCACTTTGAACTGCATTCGATTTGACTGAAAGGTGCTACATAAATAACATTTTACTGACCGACTGATTAATTGTTCCTCACCTTTACCTGCTGCATAGCTGGAAATGCACTGACACAAAATAATCTTGAAAAAGTGATTACTATTTACAGTTAATAATTGCTTTGTGCCAGTATTTGTTTCTTTGAGTTGTTTTTTTCTCCCTTCCTCAGATACCTGGTTGCCTCCCATGCCGTGGCAGTTGAAAATGCCAACTTTCTCATTCTCCTTGCGGGCCATGTTGTCCAGGCACTGATTAGTCTCCACGTTACGGATCTGAGCAGAATACACACAGAAAACACAAGAAACAACATCATTAATTGAACATAAAACCACACCCTTTAACTCAAACAGACACATTCATTGTGTCTGCCTGGACTTCAGCCTAAAGGCAGTGAATCACAACGCATTTGTGTCTGTCTGTCCTACAGCGAATAAAAGAAACTAAAATTTGTATATAAAATAGTCACTGTGTGTGTGTGTGTGTGTGTGTGTGTGAGTGAAAGCATACCTCTCCCAGCGAGTAATAGTGTCGAGGGATCTGAGAGTCAGGGTAGACGTTCTCCAAGTACCAACTGAAGGGTTTACATTGAAGCTTTTGTCTAAGAGCAGTGCGAGACGTGATGTCACCGTAGTCCACTTTGGTCACACCTGGACACACACACACACAGACACACACGCAAACATTAACATGAAGGTCAACAAGTATGTCACCAAACTACATTAATGCACATCAGTGTTTGCTGAGTGGCAGCTGAATCCATTTTTCCATGTATGCATTATTTAAAGTGCGTCACTGGTAACGCAGAATTAGGACACACATTGATCTGAAGCACTCAGATTAGATTCATGTATCATTGAACTGCAGGACTCACATGTCCGATGGTCAAAAACCTGAAAAAAAAGCTCTAATGTTGAAGTGACACATAAATATAAAACCTCGACAGACTAGGTGGAGCTCCTTTGCAGCTGAAGTCAGCTTGAATTTGTGAGTATTACACAAGATTCCCCAAAAAAGACCTAGTTTCAAGAAGAACAAACATTTCAAACCAGTCTTGTGGGATAATCCACTTCTCCGCTGTCTGTAATTATGTATGCGTTTCCTAAATATGTTCTAAAAACTGAAAGCGCGTGTTGATTTAACCCCGTCGACGTACCTACTTTTTACTCCTTCAACGGTCAGAACCACTCTGATGAATACGAGGAATGCCATGCTCCGCGTTATTATGGGATGTGCGGGTCAAACCAGCCACTGAGGCAGCTATAACTGAGCGGCTCTCCTGACTCGTGGGACAGCAGGAAACAGGCACTTTAATGTTTTGTTTATCCTAATCCACACCTCTGAACTGCAGACCACATTTTGAATATTTTGGTTTAGTGACACAACACCATGTAGTGTTGCGTTTCTCTAAGTGGAAAACTAACAGAATCAATCAGGACATTGTGGGCAGCATTAAAGGAATACTTCATCCCCTAAATGACATTTGTATATTGGTTACTCATGACATGTTACACTGAATTTGTAAAGAAAACTTTGTTTTTCTTACATGCCTCCACAGTAAATGAAGAATCCAAAACCAGACCACCTGATGAATTAAAGTCTAAAGGGTCTGGGTTTAATAATAGCAGAACTATATCAAAATATGTAGTTAAACTCTTACAACTTGTACAAAGTAATCCAAGTCTCATTTATCACAGTACTTCCCTAATAGACAGACCTTTCAGACGGGGAACTTAACTAAAAGTGAAACACATCTATGCTTTCTTCAAAGCCAGACTCCACTGACAGAAACAGCAATTTTACCTCACTGAAAGCCGGAGCTGCTGCTCTACTGCTGTCTCAATCAGTAAGTGTTAGCTTTTGTTACTGTGTAACTTGGATGTTTTAAATTATTAGTTCAGATTCACCAAAGTCACACAAAAACAAACTACCAACAGAGGCAGCAGCTACCATGTGCAGCGAGGTAAAACTGCTTTTTTTGTCAGGGGAGTCTGGCTTTGAAGAGAGCAAAGATAAGTTGCATTTTCAGTTCAATTCTCCATTTGAAAGGTCTGTCTGTTTGGGAGTACCGAGCATATGACTGGATAAATGAGACTTAGATTATACTACAGAAGTTGCATGAGAGTGCTGACGGACACAACGATATAAAACTGTACCACAATAAAAAAAACAGGAATGGCAAACAGCTACAGCGTACAGATTGTTGTGAGTAGACTATAATGTAATGGGCTTTCGTGACCATATTTGGACGAGAGGTTGGACGCAGCCCCGCCCTTGAATGTGCGTAACTTTGGGCATTGGTAAAATGTAAACGGGATGAATCATAACCCCCCAAAATAGTGTTGAAATTAGCTACAGAGACCAAAACCGTTTTTGCACCAGGCTGTAAGCATGTTTATTTCTGCTGTACAGTTGGGCATTTTAACATGGGGGTCTATAAGGATTTACTCTGTTTTGGAGCCAGCCTCAAGTGGACATTTAAGGAACTGCATTTTTTTTGGCACTTCTGCATTGGCTTCATTTTTCAGCCTTGGAGGATGCCACTTGAGGAAAACAGAACAGCTCCCCCTGTGGAAAAGATGCAGCCAGCACAAAAGCGTGGTTAATTGTGTTTTTTAGTGAGTCCCAAGGCAGTTATAGGAGTTGCTTCGCATCCAAAATTATTCTCTATTTAGGGACTTCTGCTAGACTCTCGATTGTCTCTCCTGCCAGCTTGTGCAATTGCGTGTGTATGTGCAAGTCAATAGATGCTTCATAGCGTGAAATTACTCGCCGCCCCCCCATCCTGCTCTGTTGCTCCAACACTGCAACATCACACTGTCACTGCGTTAATGGATAGATCACACCTGGTTGCCACAGAGATTAAACTCCACACACGAGCACATACATCCATACCTGCACGAGCTCAAACACACACACACACACACACACACACACACACAGACTCACCAGGAGAGATGATATAGAAGAAGTTTTTAAATTCATCCATCCAGACTTCTGCCAGGCGTCGGTTGTTTTTGTTGATGATCTGTCCCGTTCCTCCAGGGAACGTGTAGGGTGTTGCCTTTCTGAACACGTGTCCAACATGAGAGCATGTGACAATCTCTAGAGTCCCGCCGCATTGCCAAATCTGTGGAGCACAACAGATTTGGCATCAGCACACACATTTACATTTAAACTGTGAGAATAGACATACTGTGAGGCCTCTCCTGGGAGAAGTATGACGCAGTTTGGTCCTGCCTGTGTTGCGACAGCCGGTAAGGATGACGCCTGACAAAGTATAAGTCAAGTATAACCCTTTGAAACCTGGATCCACATCAGTTGTCTTATGCTGTGTTCAGATGTCTTTTCCAAGCTGTTTGACCCTTTGAAAAATGATCAAATTGATTTGATTACTTTGAAAAACACAGGTAAAAAAAGGCATGATTGTCCCACAAATAGCAAGAAATTACTAAAAGTTGACAATTAAAAAAAACCTACAAATAGATCGATATTTTTTTTAGAAAAAAGGGAAAAACTTTCCAAAAAACTATATTTAAAATTATAATAATTTCATATTTTCTATTACACTGTTTTATTTTCAGGTAATTCCTTTTAAGTTTTTTATTTTTTTTTGTTGCTATTTTTTTGGGCCATGTCTTGTTAAGTTGCTCGTTGCCTTCTCCTCATGTTTTTGAAAGAAATTTAACCACTTTGCTCAGGCTTCAATGGGTTAACATTTAAGTCAGAGAAGTCAAACTCACAAGTGTAATGTGCAAGTATGTGCAGACACTCCTGAATGACGGCCAGTGCATGGAAGAATACGGTCATGTCAATTGGCTGCGGGTGTGTTCACTCACTCTGAAAGAGATTTCCAGGTTCTCTCCACCCCAGATGTCCATGCCTGCGTCATACGTGCCGATCTCCTGGAAATAATCTCTGTCTATGGAGAACAAGCCGCCTGCCATGGTGGGAGTCCTGAAGAGAGACAGGACAGCAGGTTAAATTAACAGCGAGGTGGGTTAGTGGCACTTAATTCACTGATGGCCTGCTTTCTAAAGGTCACACATTATCTACAGATCCCATCAGAGTTTTCTGTTTCGCCACTTTCACCCCGTTCTTTGCTGTTTTCCTGTTGTTGTTTTTTTCATTTTCTGTTTTTCTGCTCACTTCTCTGTTGTGTGTCAGTGTTTAATGGGCTTATTTCTCCCCCTCACGGAACAGTTTCCTCCTTTGTACATCAGGCTTATTTTCCTTACTGCCTGTTTTTGCTTTCATTTAACATCCAAGTTCACTTTCCAACACACAATACCTTGCTTATAAACAGAAAAACAGATGAAACATATCCTGAGAGCATGCAGGGTGAAGTGTTTGGCTACAAGAGGGAAATAATAAGCAACACAAACACTAGCTGGAGAACAACACAGATGTTGTTTGACAATTACAGACAATAACTGTAAAACAAAAACAAAACAAGAACAAAGTGGTGAATTACAGCAATATTAAAAATATACATTTGTGTGCTTTTCTTTTCACTGCAAACACATCAAAGCTCTCGAAACAGCTCTCTAACAATTAAATCCCTATTTAAAAAACTCAAACACAGCACAGTAAAACAAGCAAAACTAGATTGTGGGAATCCTTAAGATGTACTTCACAATTTGTAATTAAAGATATTCATCTAAACAGGTGAGGTCACAAAGAATAGATTGTGGCTGCTGATAGCAAAATGTGCAAGCCCTATATTTCCTGTCTTGAGGGTTATGGTCATGTTAAGAGTGATGTTGTGCAACTGATTTAACAGCACAAATAAGCTCACGGAGTTTTGCAGCTCAGTGCAACTTGCCCTTTCTTCTTTCCTATTGTAATTATTCATGCAGGCAAAGTATAAATGTTGCCTTTGCACCAACAAAATAGTAGCAGAAAAACAGAAAACTACAAAAAAAGAAGAAGATACCTGAAATTTTTAGACCACAAACTAAAGGTCCTGACAGACAAGGTGCAGAGATGCATTCCTCAAAACTTAGCACGGCTTATAACAGGGCTTCAGTTACCACCAGCTCTCTGAATATGCTAATACACAGTGAATAAACAGTGTAATGATGCACTGATGTGGATCAATATATTGTTTCAACGATCAGCAATGCAATTTAACTGATGTAAAGTAAGAACACTGATCCATATCCTCATCTTTAGGATATGCTTCTGTTTTGATATTCTATGTAACTGTCAAACAGCAGCTGGTAGATAATGGCGAGCAGCCAAGAAAAAGTCAATGAGAATACTATTAACTCTGGAATAAATCAGAAGTGTGGAAATATGTTGGATTTCAGAGAGAATATGGGTCAACAGGCAGAGCACATGCAGTATGTGAAAATTGCTGTTATTAGATAAACAACACAACCTGCCCAACCGGGCATCTCACTCTGCTAACTTCTTGAAGCAACATTAGCTGCTCTGTTTTAAAAATGTTGAGCTGAAAAAACTTGTATGCAAGCTGAAATTCAACGGTGCTGTTGGGTCAGAAGATGTAGTGACTTTAACCAATATTAAGTTAGAAAAAGTATAAATAATGCAAAATGATAAAACAAAACAAATATTTTATATATTTCAAATAACAAATATTTTGTTAGGCTATGAGTCGAGGAAAAGTCTGCAAGGCAGTAGGACAATTTATGCAGAGTAAAAGTGCTACAGCTATTACTGTGTGACTCGCAAAAAAAACCCCAATTACTTTGTCTATGAGCCTTGGCAGATATTACTGAGCCACATTTTTATACTTTTGTTAAATAATGGTGTTGTTAATCCATGTTTTATGGCTGTTCAGAGAAGTCTGCCTTCTGGGCTTTGAGCCAGTTAGCCCTGAAGTTGTAGGAAAAAGATCACGGTTTGGGTTCAAATGAAAACATTTCTTTCAGAAAGGGCTTTCTAGTAGGAAGTCCTGAAGGTTAATCTATTCCATGTGCTGTTTTATGTATGTCAGCAAGTCAATTCAAAGTAAACTTTACTACACTTAACTGCTTACAATTATTAATATTATTATAAGATTTATGTGATTTTTTGTTTCATGGCTGAAAGCCAAAAAAAGGGGTTTCTTCTGTAACAAGCTGTGTTTAATGGGCATATGGTATCGTCTCATATCGATTGCAGTCCTGGATAAAATCTAATCGATCGAAATTTTTCATGGTTGACTTTGTAATATCTGCAAATATCGTAATTTTGCCCCAAGAATTGATATAATATCGTATCGTGATTAAACTGGTGATTTACACCTCTATAACGTGTCTCATAAATACATACAACCTCATTTAAATAAGTGTAAATAGCACAGGGTCACAGAGACACTATATGCTTGGCACTGCCGTCAGGGGTTCATTTCAACCTTTGTGGGTATTTCAAGAACTACACAGTTTCTTTTTGTCTAATTTCTGCAGATTTATTGACTACAAAAGTCAACCTTCTGTGAATTCACCACTGAGTGTGTGTCATTTACAAAGGGTTATAGTTTGGTTTAGTAATAAACTGTTTTTTTTATGTGACATTGAAATAAACACAAACACTGACAATAAAAACAAACAGCTACTGTGAATACAGGTCAGTATTTTGTACTACCAAGGTAATTTTTTTTTTTTTTTACCCAGGTCATCCTGTGGTAAATTTTCTCAGCTTTTTGGTCTGAAGGAATTACAACATCTAATTGACACAAGCTCATTTAATATGTTTAGAGGATTTTCAAAAGTCTCCTTTAGACCTTGGATACTTTTTTCTTTCCTGTGTAATAGCTGTAAAAATAAACTCTCCAAGTGACCTCAGACTTTTGCACACTGCTGTAAATTACAAGTTGGATGAGCCCATAATGACCAGTTCAGCTGTTGGGGTTTCCTCCTGTAGCGTCGCTCTCTGAGGCTCCTCAGTGTGACCTGAGTGCAGCCGGCCTGTTGCAGAACTCGCATGCTGTATTCACACCACCAGTGACAAAGCAACAACGTGGCCCACTAGGTTATCGCTGAGTTATCTTGGAAGTGTTGCTTAAGCGGCGCTTGTTGACGTGGGGATGCCGTCATGGGCTTGTGTATGTGCGTTACTTGCAACAAAGCACCTCAATTAGCATAGACACAGCTGAGTAAGCTAAATAACAAAGTACCACAGAAAGAAACAAACATATGATTGGTTGAGTTAGGGCTGAGAATGGCTTAAAATAAAATTGCAATATTTTTAGGTTATATTGTGATACACAATATATATGTGGACACTGTGAAATCTCCTCTAAACTACTGTAGAATAATAAAATACAAAATTATTAAATGAACTACAATTACAAAAGTCAAATAAAGTAGCTACAGTCATATAGTTCAATTAAATTAAGTATTTTTTTTATAATAAAGTTTAATAAAATAATGTTAAAATAAATTTAAATTAAGTTTTGTTGTTATGAAATAAATCGAAGTGTAACCACTGGTATTTTTATTTTGGAACAAGGATGCATCAGGTATATTTGATCTATTGCCCAACCCTTGGTTGAAGCTTCAGCGCATCATTGTAGCGCTAAAAAAAGGAAGGCCAGCTCAACTTTGATTTGTACCCCACAAGCAATAATGTGTAGGGCTGAAAAATGAAGCCAACACAAAAATGCCAAAAACTGCAGTTCCTTGAATGGCCAATCGAGGCTGGCTCCAGAAGCGATCAAATACCCATAGACCCCTATGTCAAAATGCCCCAACTCTACTGCAGAAATAAATATGTTTGCAGACTGGCACAAAAAAACAGTAATTTCAACGTTCATGACAACTAAATGGGGGCTGATTTTTTTTAAATATAACTCACCCGTTTACATTTTATTAGGGCTTAAAGTTACATATATTTAAGAGAAAGCCGCTTAACTGACAGGCTGTCTGCATGGCGTCACAGCTCCAGCCTCTCGTGCAAAATAAGTTCCCCAGGAATTATTGTTCTGTGGGCTGACGTGGATGTTAGTTTTACCGTGGTTCCCTCGTGAAAAAGCCTACAGGATTTTCCCACCGGATCAGTGCAGGAAATAAGCTCTGTGGCAAACAAATGTTTATGATACTTACACGTTTTGTTCAGCAAGGTAATCTTCACAGATGAACACCACTTTTAGGAGTTTTGAACCCTTAATGCAATCGTCAGAGGTAAAAAGCTAACATTAGGTAAACTTAAACTAACTACACAACGGTCGCATGACCTAACGTTGCCACAGCAACAACGAGGTTGTAAAGCCGTGTACGGCACAGCTCAGCATGATGATGTTCTGTAGCATCTGTAGCTGCTTGTTAGCAACCACCACCTACGTTTACTGATGTTTTTTCTGTCGTAGAACAAAACGTGGAAGTCTCTTCAGCTTGTGTTTACCACAGACCTTATTTCAGGCATCTAACCAAAAACTGAGGCTCCGAAACAGCAATCCACAAACCAATGGGTGACGTCATAGGATTTTTGTCTGTTATTTTATACAGTCCATGGTAACGCATGAGCAGCTATTTAACACCAAATGCGCACGAGAGATTGAAATCACATCGTGTTATTCTTTACTGACTCATTTTACTCATTTCCCACAAGCAAATTCCACACTATGTGAACTATAGTGGCGCTTAACTGAATACACAAGCTTGTTCATGTGTATTAGCTTTCAGATCTTCTCGTTGATATGGAACGACTTCATGACAGAACAGGGTTTATGTAAATCATGTCATTAGTTTAAAGTACTTCCTAATTTCCTACTCTGACCGCACAACCCATTTTTGTTTTTTAGGCCAGTTACAAGACACCCTTAGGAAAAACTGTCACGCACAACTGTGAAAAACAAGTGAAAACAGGGACATGGAGTGTTACATAAGATATATTATGTGTGTGACCTTGAATAACGGCGTCAAGCGTGCTTAGAAACAAGAGCAGGAAGAAGAGATGATAGACAGGCAGCAATAAGCTCTCGATTTTAGTTCCAAGGCCTGAGCCACGAGAAATGATACAAGCAACAAAAAACTGCACAGAATCTTACACAAACACCTCGGCTTCAGCTACACAGGAAAGTTCAATATATTCTTTCAGTATTTCTGCCTCGGGAACATTTTATGATTATTAACTGTGTGAAATTAAATGGTGACATACGATTACTCTGCTCACATTGATTGTGAATGCCCATCAGCAAAGCTCACAGGCTGTAAGTTATTTCAAACAGCTGACTGACGGAGTTAGGGTCTATGATCATGTGGTATTTTACTAATGATTCAATCATGTCCCTGTGGGCAAATTCTCTTCTCACTTGACCAAACCCAAGGGTCAGCTGCACATCAGCAGCAGGCCTGGAGCTGTTTGGGATTAGATAAATAGCTGTAAAATCAAAAAGTTAACCCAGATTGTCCCGCTGCATCACCCACCTGACAGGCAAAGTGCGGTCTCCTTTGCGGCGGTCCATCTCTCTCTGGGGTACAGGGTACCAGCGGAAGTTGAGCTTCCAGTTGAAGCCCCCATACGTCATGTCGGACCCTGCCATGTACTCGAACGTGTCATCGCTGATCACATCGATGATGGGGCACACCACCGTTCTCCTGCAACAAACACAGACACACCACACACACATATTCATCAGCCTTTTATTCATAACCTTGAGTGGTCATTAATCACAACTAATGACTTATTTATGCTGAAAGTTAGACACATATACAGACACTGCCGGAGCCTTCGGTTCATGCTCTGTGTTTATTTTGTCCGTATTTGCTCACATTACTGAAAGTTTACGGATACGATGCAAAATAGAACAGTGTCACCAGAGACTGTGGGGGCAGTAGGGCAGTTCAGCGGGGCGTTCAATGTGCGGCGGCAACAACATTGTATTGCTGACAATAGATATCAAACAAAAGCCAGAGACTGTATTGTATTAACTTGCTGTGGGAAAAAAATATTCCAAATCTATATTATTGTAATTCATTCCCATGCACGCTGCTCAGCGTAATCACAGTCTTTGGCTACTCTGCCAAGATTGGCAAGTCTATCCCCCTCTCTACTGCCCCACCAGCAGCACTGCGCAGACAGTCAGCAGGTGTTGAGCAGGCAGGAGGAGACGAGACGCTGCTTGCTGCACAGTGGGAGCTCAGTTGTAGTTACTCTCTTTGGTCACATTGAAGGGCTCAGTTGGAAGTACAAAAAAAAAAATCCTCAAGCTTTAATGTTACAATGTTTTTGTTGAGGATTTTTAAAATTAAATCTAAGTCGCTGAAGTTGTGAAATGCTTCCTTTAACTCAAATGACCACTACATGACTTTACCAATATGTAAAATGAGCGCATGATGTCAACTAGCAACGTATCGCAACTTTTGGAGCTAGTGCTAGCTACTTTCATGTGGAAAGAGTAGGTTACACTGATCAAGATGCGACTAAAAATGCAGTATGGAACGAAACTGTAATATAGTATAAAGACTTCTCTGTCCACATGTCACGATATGTCTCGCAGACTACAGATCTGGATGCTGCTCTGCCTAAAGCAAACCTGACAACAACCAAAACCAGGGAAATTTTGACCTATTTCACCAAATTAATGTCGCAGAACTAAAGCCTCATCTTACTGGCCTGTCATGTCAGCAGAAATGTTCATTTTGGGGTAGACGGAGATATTTCATTTAAAGCTAATATCTGCCGATACTGATGACATGGCGATATTTTCCTTAGCACTGATCTATTTTTGTATGTAAACAGAGCATAAATGAGCCCTAAGTGCTCATCTGCGAGGTGTGGCACTTCCAGAACTAAATGCTTTTAAACAATGCACCACGCTGTGGCATCCAATCAGCCATCACCCATCATAACCTTGTGTATCTGCTTGCGGGAAGCAGTAAACAACGAATAAGTAATTAAGCATCAAATAAATACAGGGGCAGACCCCCTGCAGGCTCAACAATAGTTTATTGATTTTTTATGCCTGCCATAGGTGTGTGTGTCTTGTGTGTGTGTCTATATGTGTTTGTGCGTGTGTCCTACTTGTCTTGCTTGATGCGGGCGAGCAGAGGCTCCAGCCACCCTGTTGTGCATTCACAATGAGCATCCAGGAAGGTAATGACCTAGAAACATGGAGAGAAAACATTGGACAAACCCAACAGTGCACACAGCATATGGCGAACAGGTCAGACGGTGGGGAGGGGTCACGTATGTGCATGTTCACACACGGACATGCATACACACCTGGCCAGTGGAGATGGACGCTCCCTTGAGGCGAGCACGAATAAGTCCAGACCGCTGGTCCATCCTCACCACTCTGACAGGGACTTCCAGCCTTCTGACATACTGCTCCAACGGCCGCTTTAGGAAATCTTAAACACACAAATAAACATACGTATGCCATAAAAGAATGCAGCAAACACGTAAGCACACAAGACAGACTAAAACACACAGAGCAGAAGATGGATTACAAGACACTCCTCCAGACTATTCCTCCAGAGATCAAAGGGAGGTGTGTGCTTGTGTTTTTGCTTGTGTGAATGCGCCTTCGCATGCCTGCTGACATCCCTTCTACCTGCAGAGAGCTCCCCTACCTGCACTAACGACACACACACACACACACACGCCATATACACACACACACCACACACACACACACACAACACACACACACACACACACACACACAACACACACACACACAACATTGGGCACCAACACACACACACACACACTTTGATTTGCACCATCCAACCTGAGGTCCCATAGGGTGAAATGGTGCTGTGGGGTGGGGGACGGGGGGGGGATTGAGGGTAATAACAGAGTGTAATCCCTGCGGCTGGCGAATTAAAGACCTAATCTCCCCCAAACAGGGATTAGCAGCATTGCACAGGGTGGAGTGGCACACACAGGCCATATATGCTGACTGGAAGTTGGGCACCAACACACACACAAACATAGCCACAAACACACACACGCACGCACACACGCACACGCGCACACGCACACACACAAACTGGGCAAAATCATACAGTAGCTCTAAAAAAAAAAAAAAAAAAAAAATAGGCTAAGCCTCAAACAAGAGGCACCGGCACTGAAGGAATTATCTGCAGTGTGTGTGTGTGTGTGTGTGTGTGTACCTCTCTCGCTTGCATCATCTACCAGGACAATCTCCTCCAGCAGCGTGTGTGGAGAGCGGTCAATGACAGAGTGGACGGTCCGCAGCAGAGTGCTCCACGCCTCATTGTGAAATACAATCACCACGCTGGTACGAGGAAGATTATCAGGATATAACTTGTTTTTGCACCTGCAAAGAGGAAACAAAACAATCAGAATTAAATCTTTAAACGACAAAAAATGCTTTCAATGTGGAATGATAGAAAGATACAGTACACTAAAATATGTTTCTGAAAACATTAGAAGCAAGAAATAGGCAACGCAGTCACAGAATCTTAATCTATATTTGATCAGCGCTGCCGAGTTTGTCAGTTTGACTGCAGTTCAACAGCAGCGACTGACAGCTGTTAGAGACTCCTCAGCTCTGATTGGTTGTTTTTGTTCACGTACGTTAATGCCATTAGAAGCATTACAAAGAAAGAAAATAGGCAGAAGTATACGATTGTTTTCACTGATTATTCGTCTCGTTTAGCGCTGTGTGAATATAGTGACAGCACTGAACTGACAACACACATACACGGTACAACAAGAGGAAGTGTGAGAATTGCGTCGAAAACCAACACAGACGTGGTGACGGAAAGACAACCACATGTGAAACGAGGGAAGTTGTATGCTTTGAACACAGACAAAACTGAACTGACAGAGACAGGGCGAGAGAAGAGAAAAACACTCTAGTAGAGACATCACAATCCAGCCTCTGTCTGATTGTAAGAGACTGCTACAGAGAGCTGCAGCCAAAGGGAGTCTACGAGAGAAAGAGAGAGAGAGCTGAACAAGAGGGAAATAGCTGGGACTTATTAAACATCCGCTAAACCGCATTAGTCAGTCATGGAATCACTGCGTTAATCAGATCATCGTTTATGGCCTCGTGAAAAATCATATTTTTAATCGACTTCAAACACTGAAAACTGAGGGTGAATAATGAGCGAGCAGCCGAGCGTATATCCCCAAATTTAGACTGAGGAAGACAGACATGCAGAAATAGTGGGTCAGCATGATGACAGTTGATTAGTGATGCTAATTAGCGTGTGAGTCATTATCATAGCAGAGTGGAGCACATACACATCAAACTCTCTCATTGAGAGACACTGAGGGATGTAAACGTCTAACAGAGCAGAGCAGGCGTGAGTGGAGACAAGAGAAGATGGATGATAGTGTCTGGGACTTATTTAAATAGTTCCTCACAGTATTCCCTTAGACAGTGGTTCTCAATCAGTAATGAGCCTGATGTGAGTAAAGGCTGATTTCTAGTTGCGTGTTGGCCATATGCAGAGCCTACGAAGGTGTCGACGCCTTTGTGAGCATTTACACTTGTGTACAGTGCGTCTGCATTGCTCTGCAACTACACCTCCAAAACACTGGGATTTTCATGCCACTGTGTTAAATTTCCGTGAAGTGCTGTAAAGCTTTACTTAAAACACACCAAAAACACACACAGATCATGGCTTAATAGCGACAATATTAAACAGAGGTATAAAATTCGGCTCCATTTTAACTAACATGGTTCGCTTATAAAAAATTATTGTCTTTTGCTGGACCTATTCTTTCCACAAATACAACATGCTAATGTTATCAGCATAAGCCTATGACATAACGACCAAAATCTGTTAAGATGGAGGTCCCTGACACAAAATCTTATCAAATGGGAGTCCCTGTCCTAACGGGTATCAAGTGAGGGGTTCTTGACATGAAAAAGGTTGAAAACTTCTGCCTTAAGAAAAATATGAACGATCATACTGGTGGATTTGTATTGTTTAGGCCAATAAGTACAACGTTTGTGTTGTTTTAATTACACCTGAACACTTTCCAAAACATGAATTATGGATTAAAGAGATCTCACAGGCAGCCACTGATTAGGTTTGTTTTATTTTTAGTATAAAAATCTGCTTGCAGTTGTTTAAAACGTGCTAGAAGTAGCACGTCCAACACAGTGAATCTTTCTTTACAGCTGTTGTATTTTTTAATTTTTTTATACTTAAATTCTGTCACTGTTTGGTGGTAATGCAGCACACATTCCCAACTGGCTATTTTATCTATAAAAAGGATTCTCAAGTGGATTTCCAGAAAATCCACTGCTATATGTTATTCTATTTATCACTTTTATGGCACATCATATACAGAAGATTGTATCCATATTGCAGCTTATAAACACTTTTATTACTTTGGCCAACAAAATCAGTTTTGAGGTTGCAAGAAAGACAATATTTCAATTTGCGGGTTCCTTCGACAGTGACTGATGACATTTTAAGTGGTTTTATTTCAGTGTTATGCAGACTGCAGTAGATGCACACAACACACATTCACACGCGCTGCACTGCAACATGTATAAAAGACATCTCGAAGTAACCACGTGCCATTAGGACTTCACCGTTTTACCACGGCTTTATGGAGTTTAACCACATAATATCTTTTTTTTAAGCATAAACATCTTTCATAATCATCTCGCTGACCAAAATTAACAATTAATTTTCTGGGAAACAGCTTTGAAAGCTCTATTCATGACACTAATACACTGATTGCAGATGGACTGATTCGCACAACAGATGGTAGAAAATATGGATTCATCCAATTCCAAATGAATGTTAAACGTTACTCTCCAACTACAAAACCCCCCCAAAACATTAGCACACATCAGTTTTGTTGGAAGACAGGTTGAAGAGCTATTATACAGGATTTCCCAAAAACAAAGTATAGACCAATACAGAAGAAATCCCTCTCAGTCATCACTTATGACCCACTAAAAGTTTGTGGCATATTTTTCTGCAGAGACTCTGCCATCTGCCTGTGTTTTATTGTTCTCTTCTTATTTTCTATGTTCGGGATGTTTCTAAGTGTGTACCTCCACAGTGCTCAGGTGAGGTTGGGCTTTATATAAAGGCAGTGATGAGGTGCCAGACCATATGCAGCACGCATCCAAGAGCGCCCACAGCGGCCCAAAAAACACAAAAATAGTGAGATGAAATGCTAAACCGGTATGAATCTGGACTTGGCTTTTACTTTCAAAAGTGTGTTTACAAACTGTAACAGACAATCATGAAAAGTATATCTTCAAAATCCCTGTGAAACACAAGTTAGAGCATCTTCGGTTTCTTTACTTTGATGTATTTCCCAGTGAAACATAATATCTGCACGGTGTATAGTTATAAGAGCAACTGCAATCAAATCCTTCAAAGAGTTTAGCATGATACGCAACTACTGCAGAGCCGTGTGTTGGCTCCACACAGATATCCTTCCCTGGTAGTTTAGGAGGATGAGGGCGAGATGAATAAATTAGACCTCAGTAGGGTCGTACTACTCAGAATTTTGTTAGTCAGATTGCGTTTGGCTGTATAATGTGAATATTTGGTTATTGATTCCATATTTTTCCATATAGAGTTTGAGAGTTTGAACAGGTTTTGGCAAAACATTCAGGTTAAGTGACGGTTAAGTACTATAGAAAACAAGTCGACTTAGCCCAAGTTAGCTTGCTACAGAAGTATCTGCTGCTGTACCGCCATAGAGCAGCTTCATCCACCAGGCTGAGACTCCTAAACTCCTCCTTCAACTCCTGAAGATGTGGCAGGCTCAAAGACAAATCTTAATTTCATTTTTTAAACAATATTTTTAAAAAAAACACTAATGAATCAATCTTGTACCTTGTAAAGTATGCTAATTACACTAATGACTGATCAAAAATAAGTGATGTCTTTTGCCAACACTAGATATAAAAACACCCTTAGACAGTGGCATGTTATGTTACTGTGAGCTGTATTGTAATTTGCTAATTCTAAGCAAAAGGCAGAAGACGACGAATCTTGAAGTTGATCGTGCAAAGCCTCTACTCCTCTGGGAAGTTGCCTCTGTCTCACTCAGACTTAAAATGGGTCTGGGTCTGCAGCTGCCTGTACCAGAGAGCAGCATGACAGCAGGAAGTGCTCACTCTGCAGCAAAATCAAGGGACCCAAATGTCGCAGAAGTACACCCTGCGCACGGACAGACTTATCCACTTTCAGAGGGCAGCCCTAAACCTTAGCCACAGTGGTTTGGAAATAAAAACAATGATTTTCCCCAAAGATATTCACAAAAACATCTTTATCATTATTGCTCTGTTAGCTCCTTCAACCCACAAAACGTTGAAGTGTGATTTAATACTGTATGACCAGTCTGGCTATCTGGTCTCCCAAACCATTTTACAGGAGGAGAAAAGACAGATAAAAATTATTTTTGATAGCTGGCATATAACAAGAGAAAATGATCGATAAACGCAGGAAAACAGGATTAAAACAGGGAAAATGTATTTTTCATTTCAGTGGTTCTTAAAATTCACAGGGGACAGAGGCACATCTCTGTAGGTCAAAACACACTGCAGTCTGCCATAATACCAGCCTGCGAGCTATCTGTTTTTGTCAAAAGACACTCAAAGGATCTCATCTATCCATGACAAAACTGAAACTAGCTTGTGACTTCCTTCATCACACAATAGCCAAAAGGAAAATGATCTCTCATCACAGCTCCCTCCTTCCTTACGATCATCAGCGTGCTGGACTGCTTCCTCTTTCTGCCGCAGCTGATTCTGACAGAAGGAATGTAGCAGCGACGGAGGAGAGGAGGTCAAGAATATCCTACATCCTGCAGCTGCCTCTGGAGCACGTTAAATAACATTTATTCTCAGGCTGTAGTGTGTGAGTGTGTGTGTGTGTGTGTGTGTGTGTGTGTGTGTGTGTGTGTGTGTGCTCATACTCTGCGAGGAAGGGAGGTTAACGATCGTACGAGATGATTCACCGTAAAAACACACACCCTTGGAGTTTTTTAACTTTTGTCAGTTCATTATTTCTTCTCTCTGTTCTCACAAACACAAACAGAACAACTAAGACTTTCCACTTTACAGACAGGACTGTCGCTGTGCAGCTGATGAGAAAAAAAACCCTGTGTGTCAACCAAAACAACACGTGTTGACACATGATGGCATCATGTCGCATGATGTGGATTCTAAAAACTGAGGAGTGGTTGTGAGTTGCAGTTGCCGTAGCAATGTTTGGCAACAGTAAAGCAGGGTAATGAGTTACAGGCTGTTTCTCCAGCCGGTGGATTGTGGGGATAGTCAGAAAGGGCGGGCAGAATGGTTCTGATTAAACTGCATCACTCTTGCAACATGCACACATACATATACAGGGGTTCATATACGTTTTTACCAATGAATTTCCATGAATTTTCAGTGACTTTAAGGTAGGGCTGGGTGATAAAACGATAACGATATCAATGGAGAAATAACTCCCTTGATTGAAATATGAGACGTCGTTGATAGAATGGCGATAAAACACATTCCAGCCATGTTTTGACAGACGACAGGAACAGCCAATGATAATAGGAATAATGCAAGCTGTGGGCAGCTACAGGAGAAGTAGGCCTTCTCAAAAGTTTTTTTTTTATTCCTGAATAAAATGTTTAATAGCACAGACGTTTCACAGAAGTTCAAGTCCTACAGTCAGGAGAGGTTGGCCTATTATCAGCACAATGTGCTTAAATTTACCTTAAGTTTGTTTAAGATTGAGCTTTTAATTTTTAAATAATGCTGGAAAGTTTATTAAATAATAATAAATCATATGTTTATTACACTCCAACACACCATGGTCAAATTAAACTCTGTTAGTGAACTATGAGGGCAAAAAACAAACCACAAAAAAAAGAAGAAGCAAAAAGCAAAGTAATTGTTCTTTGATTGTAATCAAAGTAAAATGTTCAGTTAATCCTGATACTGATTTTAGGTATGAGGTTCGGACCTTTGCTGGGATGAAAACTTTTCCAGGCCTGGAAATTGCATGACTTTTCCAGGCTTTTCATGACTGTAGGAACCTTGCATATATCTCTATATGAACTCTCAAAGAAATGTTGCATTTAGGATCTAAAAAAGCAGAAAATGTCAAGGTGTTTGAAAGGTGCGGTCATGTAAAGTGTTTTCATAACAGTAGATCCACCAAACCACATGTACACACACAAAACACACACAGGCTTGACTGTAATGTCCTGTCCTATCCTGTTTATTTTTTTTGCATTCAACGACTGCTAACAATAATGAAAATAAACCCTCACTGAGTTTCCACTTCAAAGTTTCAGCTAATGGGGACCTTTCTTGGCAATGATGAATTCATTCACAGGTTCCCCTTAAACCTACCGATCCACGTACTCACAAACAAACACAAACGTACGGATGCCTACACACACGGATGCGTTGCCTTGCTCGATATTGACTCTGTCTTATCTCCTAATTGGAAAAGCAGATAGACGGAGAGAAGGCTGAGTGAAAACACACCTAGTAATCAACTCTCGCTCAAAGACTAAAACCCATTTCACGGATCAATGTCCTCTTTCTTTCCCGCCTGTCTAGTGTGCATGTGCCCCTGCCTGTCAGTCTTGCGTCTGTCAGTCAGTCTTTCTGTCTTTTGCTCCGAAAACCTTCATTACTGATCTATGCATGTTCCTCTGCTGACGCGCAGAAAGGGGCAGAGGGGGGATGGGAGGCCGAGCTGGTTTCCACCTGCTTGAACTAACCTTGACATATCTTCCCGGCTGCTGCTCGGATGCACACCTGACTGCCTCCCTCTGCCTGCCTGACGACTGAACAACCTGCAGCAGCCACTGGCACTGACAGACTCTTAAGTAACACTCAACTCCTCATTTAGAAAAGAAGGACTTGTGAATTGCTCATATAACCTAATATTACTGAAGCAAAAATAACCTCCTTAGTGTGATGCATTTCTCATTTTTTGTATTTATTATGAAAGACAGCTACTAGCCCTTCTCCCTTGGGTCTTTGATGGTCGGGCCTGATACCCTGGACATCAGCGACTACCCTTTCTCTTTCTTTTTTAAATTTTTCTTTTGACTTTATGCTTATCTTTTATGTTATTTATTTACTGTAAAAATAATATTTTATTCTTGTTTCTGGTTATTCTTGTTCCTAGGCACTATCTTTACTAATGTTCTATCTGGGATTATTATATTTTGTTTGGCTTTCTGTTGTTTTCCTATTTTTGCTGTGCATTTCTGCTGCTTTGGGATTCTACTGGCCATTTGAGGTTTATGGGATGGGATAGGGTTGGACTGAATGAGGTTTGTAGTTGGGGTTCTGATAAGTAATTGTTAAAAAAAATATATAAAAAAAAATCTCTTTTTACGTTTTGTCTCTAAGCAACACCTGCTTGTTTCAGTAAAATTTCAAATAATAGTAAAGACGACAGTGAGGGATATTTTTAGGCTACACTGTAATATATGATATATATCTCCATATTTTCTGATTTTAGTCCTTTTATGCCTATGGTAATATCAGTGTGATAACTACTAAACTAATCTGAATTTAAAAGGAAAGACAGCTCATATAGCATTTAAGGGTATTTTTCTAACATCAGAATTTCCTGATGTTGTCTGAGTGACACTGAAGTGGTCTGTTATCATTTCAAGTGAAATCGGAAACAGCAAGTTTCTCAGTGACACTGATGTAGTCTACTTTCATTGTGAAGTCAGATTCGTCTTTAAAACTGTATTTTTGTTATTAATACTGACTTATTATACACAAACTTGAAATGATTATTTTTTGTCTGGAATGAAACTTGCAGGCAGTAGTTTTTCGTAATTTATTAATTTCATTTATTATTTACTATTATTCATGATGTTTATTTATTAATTTGTTCATGTATTTTTATGTATTCATGTATTATTGGCAAACTCGTTTATTTACTTAGTGAATGTGAAACTGCCTATTACATTTACAGTAAGGTTGCCTTTAATTATTTATTTGTTTGAAATATTTTTTTATATATATTTTTGGCATTTCTGCTTTATTTGACAGAGAGAAAACACACAGGAAAGGTAGGAGAAAGCGAGGATGACATGCAGCAGAGGGCCCAGGCTGGACTTAACCCTATACTGCTGCATTGGGACTCAGCTTAACCAGGACACTCTAGGTGGGATTCCATTAACCCTCAAATTGCACAAATTAAAACTGAGAATGCACAACACGCCTAATGGAAACATGTCAATTTCGAAAAAAAAAATCCATTTATTGCAAAAGAGATTTTATGCTTACATAAGGTGGTCTCCCCAGCTCCCTCGGGCATGATGCAGCAGGTGCTACAAGAGAGTTATGAATCGCAAAACCCTTTAAAAGTTGAGCGGATCATCGAGAAGTTTTGAATCCACCAATCCTCTGTGAAATTGACTATCACCCACCAGAGATTACACATAACACGCCTATGTGGCCTTCAGTTGGAAATAATGACGGCTAGTGCGGTGGCTGCAATGGGAATAAACCTGCTAATTTTTTTAACATCCATCACCATGCTTCTTGGAATCGCAAGAGGAGAAGTCAAATAACATCACTCAGTGAAAACACAGTCATCTCCCAATTGTGTTTTATCGACATTTCGAAGGTTTTGAGCAAATCTGTAATGGAAACCTGCATTCTGTCGCCTTTCTTTTGAGATCAGTTTTATATGCTCTTACTTACCATAATGCTTGGTTAAAACATGTACTGCAAAACAAAGTCAGGGCTAGTTTAACTGTTGATTTTTTGGATTAGGGGCTGGTTTGACTGCAGTGTTCTGCAATGGGTTGTGTTTTTAGGGATGAAACGGATTCACGGTACGGCTTCCTTTGGCAGCAATAGTTTAGTGGTATATTTTGAAGAAGATAGTAGTCTGGTCCAGATCTGCCCTTCTAAAACTAAACCACATCAAAATAACGGACCCGCTCTGGGATCTCCCTCTATTTTGAAAAGACCTGCACTCAATCATGGATGTAGACACTGAAAAAAAGGTTTAACTTTGCGGGTATAAAAATATTTGTTTAATTCACATTGTTGGGCTCATAAAACAAAGGCACTAGAGAGTTACGCCAAACTTTAATGCTTCTTATATCTTAGTAAATATTTTCTGGTGTCATAAAGAAACTACTTCTTAGTCTTAAAGGACTGCAAGTCAGCAGCATGTTACCAAA
Source organism: Plectropomus leopardus (assembly GCF_008729295.1). NCBI lineage: Eukaryota > Metazoa > Chordata > Actinopteri > Perciformes > Serranidae > Plectropomus > Plectropomus leopardus. The sequence continues at coordinate 28,656,735 of NC_056469.1, read as the reverse complement.
TAGGAAGAGACGGCACAAGGAATATATGCAGTAATATAGACGAAATGGGAGACCTCTATGAAACTGCTATGCCACACACTTTTAAAAGAACTAATAACCTGTACTGTAGTACACATTAGACACATGCACAACAATTGTATCTGCTTTTGACCATTTTTGTCAGTGAAAATTTCTGTACTTACATATAGATCGCTATTTATGAGAACATTTCCTGTGAAGTTCACAATCAGCGGATGGTTCAACAGTAGATTCTTTTTTCGTTTGCTCTCAGACCACAGACAAACCACTCTGCTGTCTACAGTGTCTGCAGTGGTATTTCACACATGTATATTGTCATTTCCTGTTAGCATAGAACTCTAACATACATTGATGATTGATTTTGTACACAGGGCAGTAAGTGAAGACTGTTTTAGTGCGTACTGTGCAAAATCAGTTATGCAATTGGGATACACTGACTGTTTTTTTTGGATGTTCTATGAATGCTGATGCACGTGCACGTCAAGTTACGATTCCAGCAATGGCAACAACAGCCTATACTGTAAAGTGACTCAAACAAGGAAGACGGGCTTATTCAAAAGAGTCTGAAGGAGGGCATGACGAAGCAAAACAAAACACATATTAATATCGGCCAAGTGTTTCAGCGATTGAGAGAAATTGTTGCTAATAGTTAAGCCCTCTGCTGCGACTTCAAGTTCATGTTTATGTAGCCAACATTAGCCAGAGCCTGGAATCACAGTGTGTCCTTCGCCTCACTCCCCGCCGCTACAGACCACCGCGCTGAGAGGTCATCCAGAGACGTACCTATAGTCAGTGGTCACAGCAACTCGCATCCAGCCAGCATAAACCCCAGCTCTGGGAAGCTGCACAGCCCTGACTCATTGCCGTTTACATCTGTGCCTGTCATGCTTCTCTAGCTCAGCACTTTGTTACTGTTATTACATCCACACACATACACAGTACTCACGTTAGCAGTTGTGCCAATGCAGCTAGAGATCTCGCTGTCAACCGAAATCAACACGTCTTTTTCCACAGGACAAAACAAGGGATGGTCACGCAACACTCAGTCCAACTTGACATAAAATGGGTAAGTTACATAACATTAGCACGCTGTTACCAAAACGACATCACGTCCTGCACTGATGACATAATCCATGCAAGTAGGGTCAACTTAATTTTACTTGCAAAAAATAAGTAGATTTTATTTGTAAAAAATAAGTTGACTTTTCTTGATTTCTGCCCACCCTCACTTTAATACAAAACTAAAACATAATTCTAATTATTGTTGAGGTTATCCTCTCTTCTGTGATTTATGCATCCATACATCTCTCGCTCTGTCTTGTTAATTATAACTAACCTTTGCAGGACAACAGTGATTCACTGTGTGACTGATTGTGCGGGTTTCGGGCCAGATGTCTGGCATGCGGTTTTTAACTGATCACCAGTGTGGACTATCACAGCAGTGTACACCAGTGAGAGCTGTTCTGATAGGAAGTTAATGAGTGGAGTAAGAGCTAGTGACAGGACAGATGATTAGCCGCAGGGAGGCTGCTCACCCTTCCAGGCGGACGTCAGGCAGAGTCCGATTGAGAGCAATCATCTCCGAGGCCATGAGGTTGAACTGGTTGATCTTAAACATCTCCTTCATCTTCTCCTGGTTCTCCTTGGGGATCACCACAGGCTTTCCACCTTCACCGGGCCCGTCCCGCGGCCTGGCCAGGGAATCTGCAGCAGAAACACACACACATAAAACACACACAGAGGATGCTGAAGGATGTGTCTCTGTGATCACATGTATGTACAGTGCCTTGCAAAAGCATTCACACCCATCGTTTTTTCCTGTTTCGTTGCATTACAGCCTCTAAACTAAATTTATTTTTATTGGATTTTTTTGTAATGGACCTAAACAAAATAATAAAAATTGGTGAAATGAAATGTAATTTTTTAAATAAAAAATCATGCATATTTATTCTCCTCTTTTACAGTTAAACCCCTAAATAAGACCTGAAACTACAAATTATCTTCAAAAGTCACGTAATTTATTAAATAAAGTTGACGTGAGCAATTTAAGTGTCATAAGATTTCAGTAGATACAAACCTACACTGAAATTTAACAAATGATGATACACCAGGTCTTAATTAGGGGTTTTGTAGCAAAGCAGGTGAATTCATAAGCTCACACTTCTTTTCATTATTGTATTTTTCAGATTTAAAATTTTTTTTTTTCTTTTTTCGTTTCACTTCACCAATTCTAACTTTTTTTGTGTAGGACCATGACAAAAGATCCAAATAAAAATCCATAAAAAATACAGGTCGCAATGCAAAAAAGTAGGAACTAGGTATACTGCCACATGGCTGTTTACCTTTGCACACCACACAAGTTGCACCACACTATATGTGTGGCACCAAATGCTCACCTTCTCTCCCGGGCAGTCCTCTCTCCTTTTTCTCGTCACACTTGTTGCACTCGCTGAAGTAGAGCAGAATGAACATGTCCAGCATCACCCACACCAGGGAGGTGGCCAAAACCACCTTACAGTAGGCGAACCTCCGCATCCTGAGAAAGAAAGGAAAGACAACAAGGGAAGAGAGAGATGTTAAATCTCTGGCTGAGGTGAGGAGTGATGCTGAATCCTGAGCTACACACACAATCACAGGCCTTTCCAAAGCTCTGCAGAGGAGATGACGTTTTATTTCTCCTTATATCTCCCTGGCTTTCTCCTCACTCCCCTCAACCTCCACCCCTCCCGCAGCTCTACGCCGAAGTATCTTTCCTACGCTTCCATTTGTCCTTCCGCCTGCCTGTCCGTCCGTCCGTCTGACTCTCGGCTCTTATCTGTCGGCGGTTTATCAGCGCCTTTCCAAATGGTCACCTTCACACTCGGAGAGAGCCTCAAAATGAGCACTGTGCATTGCTGGATTTCTGTCTTACATCACTCAAGAAGAAAAACAGTAAATCTATGAGAGCATTTGTAAAAGTTCATCAGCTAGGTAAGTGTCTGGCATCGTTCTAAGCAAAGGAAACATTTACATTTGTGTTTTGGAGAGGATGTTTCATGATATCTTAGCAAAGCTGCTTTCAAGTTTCGAGCAAAGTTACACAGCAGAAACAGACATCTTCTGTGTCAGAGTTCGCAAACACCCTGCAGTGTACAAGCCAATCTACCCTCTATACATGTAACATACCAAATCCCTGTACACTGAAGTGCAGTCTCTCACACACACACACACACACACACGCACACACACACGCACAGGTAAGCACGCATGCACGCACGCACACACAGAGCAGAAAGAGAGGAGCTGTGATAGTAATTGCTTTTCTTTGGCAGGCAGCGAGAGACAGACACAGCCACATTAAAATTCCTCTGCTCCCCTTTCCTTCCCTCCTCCAGCACCATCTCTCCTCTCTTTGGCTGATTCTCTGCCTCAGTGATCCCTCAGGTTGCAGCAACACAAGCAGAAGGGAGAAAATTAATTTGGCCACGGTGATTTCACTCGTGCCCCTGGGAGGGGAAGAAAAAAAAAGTGTTTGTGCATAGCTAGCTTAGCTTAGCTTAGTTTAGCTTTGCTTAGCGGCCGCGGAGGACGGAGAACTGCAGAGCAGCGTTTCTAAATTCCACCTGATAGGATTCAGGTAGCACAAAGTGCCGTCCACAGCAGAAAACAAGAGAGTGGAGATTTGTCTCTGAGTTTGTCTTGTCTCAAACTTTTTACGCCTGTGGAGCCAAATAGTTTCAGTGTCCTGAAAATGTAGTAATTTGACCAAATACCACCATACCAATATCTCAAGGATGTTATAAAGTTGGCTATTTGTTTTTTCACAAAATATTTACATAAGAAGTTTTTTTTTCTAAACAATCATTGGTAATGCGGATATTATGACTGCGCAAGAAAAGAAAAATAACAGAATAGTTAGAGCAGTCTCATGAGTTTAGAAAATGACATCACTTTATTTGCCATCCCTGCCCTTTTCCCCGAGAGACTCCTGTTTTTTTAACAGAAGCTTTTTCTTTAGTTTCACATTTTATTGCTACTACTGAAACTTGAAACCTTTTTTAATGAAAGTATGTGTAAATTAGCTCAAATAAAAGTGAGATTCTCCATCCAACTGCATTCTTTTTTAAATACCATAGAGAAGCAAATATACTAAAGCTGCAACTTTAAATTATTCTCTCTTTTTTTGCCAGTCAGTGTGCTGTGCAGCGTATTTCTGGGGATGTTTGGTCCCCAAATTCACCTGCTCTGTGCTGCAGGACAGAGCTCCACTCTCCACTCGGCTGCAGGGGGGCTCACGTGTTTGCGTGCTGCTCACATCTACACAGAAATGACACGACTCATCAATAAACCCGTAAATAACTATTGGGTAAAATGATCATTCCTATGACTGCGTGTGACAGGCGCAGCAGCAGGATCACAAACACTGAAATAGCATTCATCCTCTGAAAAAAAAAAATCCTAATCCTAATGCCTAAATTGGAAACCAAACACCTAATTAACAAATGCCCAAATAGCCGAAATATTCGAGTCCAGCCCTACAACAAACAGCCACTCCTTAGCTACTTGCACTGAAAGATGGGGGTTGTGTTAAATAGTCCATAACAAGGAGCACTATTTTGTGACAAGGTCATGCCAACTGCTGCAGTTTGATAAAACCCAAATTATTGCTCTCAGGTGCCGCACTGACCCCAAAACTTAAAATTTCATAGCTCTTGTCGAGCTTGTCATGCAATTCAGAGGAGCTTTGTAACCTTGCAAGATTTTATCTCTCAGGCTGACAACTAGTGCCGAGAAACCACCGGTAGATAAATGCAGCGCTCTGATTTCTGAGCCACAGAGAAGAAAATAATGAAATCAAGTTACTACAGCAACAAGGGATTAACAAGGTTAATGAAAGTGTCTGCTGTTATACGAGTTTAAACTGGCACTCAGTCAGCTGCAGATTGAATCATATTTAAAATTCCACCCTTGGTTAACAAGTCTCTTAGTGGCCTGGCATCTACGCGAGGAGCCATTCATGTCACATCGTTTGACAGCGACCTTTTTAACTTGATCAGCCTGACAGCTTTCCAAACACCTCAGCTCTGGAGCTCCCTCTGAGACAGTCTCAGACACACTGAAATAAGAGATGGTGTGAATGGAAGATGACATCTTTTTTCATTTGATTAAGATGTTCTCATGATAGGTAATACATTTTTGATACATAAAACTTTCTAAATGTACTTTTTGTGTTTTTTGGCACTGGCCACAGAGGATGGACAACATAACAGTTCCCTAAAAGTGAGGCCAAAACATGTCAATCTCACCCTGGTGGCTGGCTGCAGTATAGTTCATAAACCCGCCACCTTCATATTAGCTGAAAGGACATGGACCACAAAAAAAATCAAAGTACATGTCAAACAATTTTTTTCCAAGGATGGTTTCTCTCATTTTAGGTAGTTCTTATCATACTGATGTTTGTTCAAGTGTTCGCTTTGCTGATAAGTTTGGTTTTGTTTAGTTGATACTATAAAGAAGAGGTTTGACACCGTGATTGACAGCTGTGTGTGTCTTATCAGTGTGCTCGCAATCAATGGTTCAATGGTTGAGTCTACCTCGCGATCAACACTGCACAGGCTTTAAATGATATCACTTGAACAAGATGGCAGCGGCCACATGAGGGATATTTTGGCTCTATTTTTCTGCAGTAAGAGGAAGTGGAGTCACCTCGTCCATGTTAGCGTGCAGTCACTGGCATTGACGTTATTATTTGATTATTCAAATTAATTTATAGAAAATGGTTCCTGCTTGACAAGTGTGAGACTTTGCTGCTTTTCTTTGCCTTGTGGGATAGTAAACTTAATATATTTGGGTTTTGAACTGCTAGTCAGAGCCAACAAAAAAAATAAGGAATTCAAATTTGGCTTTCAGAAATTGTGATGAGCACATTTTACATTTTATAGAACAAACTATTGATGGATTAAATCGAGAAAATAAGCAGCAGAATGACGGATATTAAAAATATTTGTTTGTTGCAACCCCTTGTGTTTTGTAATGGTTAATTTAATTCAAACTATATTTGCAAAAAAAAAAATCTGAGCCACCAAAATTATAATACATTTATATACCAGATGGATATTATTACTAATAGTTAAAATTCATTTAAATTCTCAAATAAGATGCTTTCTGCCTCAAAAAGTAGTCTTTTATTTAATAGATTTTTTTTTTAATCTAAAGATTTATTAATAACATAGAGGTGAGCAGTGGTCATTTTTTTTGTAGTGTCACAAAAAACTCAGTAAGTGATGATGATTTTTGCACATGGCATTCTTTAGTCTCTCTCTGTGGTTTTTGTGGTGTGATAGTGTTGTGTTCACACCATTGACTGCAGTTATGGTTCTCTCTCTCACACACACACACACACAGGTGTTACTCTTAGTGCAGTGAGTGTAGAGAGAGTGTGTGTGTGACGACTCAGTGCTAGAAAATACTGCTATGCTCTGCAGTATGTTACTGTATCTTATCAAAGCTTTCACCCCGGCTCTTTAATATATCTGCATTCTTTGATGTATAACCTCTGTATTTCTCTGTAAGCCACAGCTGTGTATCCAGGTTTTCTCAATTTTGCAGGTTGTAACCACATCACTGATACACAACTGTAAAGAAATTTGTTTCCACAGACGGCACTGTTGTGGGGAAAATCAACATAAAACAAAACTAGAATTACTGCCTTGTGGTTGTAAGCCTCTGCCAACCAGTGTTTGTCCAGACTCACAGGTAGCCATGACAGCAGACAGTATTTGAAATACGGATGCTGCAAAGAAGCTACAAATTCTAAAACATGGAGCTTCACACACATCTTCAACTCGGCAGCAAAGACGATCTATACGATCAGCACAGTTTCAAGGTAAACGCCAAAGATTAACGTCACCAATTCCGCATTTTATGGCATTGGAAAATGGCCAGGAAAGTGTTTTGGCAGAATATTATGATGTCACAGTGAAGTTGACCTTTTATCTTTTGGAAAATCACTTCATAATTATATCCACAAGCGTGCCTCAGGGATGACATTTTTCTGAAGTTAGCATCGCCCTGGTTCCCTTTGCCAAAAAGCCCATGGGATGTTCCCATTAGATTTTGGATTATGGCAGAAAATAAGATCTGTGGTGAACAAACATTTCTGATACTTACACATTTTGTTCAGCAAGATAATTTTCAAAAATGAACACTACTTTCAAAATTTTTTAAGCCTCAATGTAATTACCACCAGTAAAAAAGCTAACGTTAGGCTATAAACAAATTACGCTTCATTCGCAGAATCTAACGTCACCACAACATTAACGCTGTAAAGCTGTGTTCGGCATCGTTCGGTGTGATGACCTCATTTAGCCAAGAGTGTGTACTGACCAATCTGATGTTGCAGAACAGAATGTAAAAGTCTCTTCAGCTTACGTGAACCGAGGACTTTTTTTCAGGCAAACCACTGACTTTGAGACTTCTGAGATGCTAACTCATTTCCAAGCTTTAGGACTCTTTCCCGGGGTTCTCTATTAGACATTTGAGTGAATTTTGTCATAATTAGTGCATGAATTCTTGAGTTATGACCAAAAACGAGTTTCATGAAGTCACAGCGACCTTTGACCTACAAAACCTCATCAGTTCGTTCTTTCGTCTAAGACGACGTCTGTGCCAAATTTGAAAATTCCCTAAAGGTGTTCTTGAGATGTCACGTTCACAGTGACCCTGAACCTTTCAACCAACACCAAATTCTTATCAGTGCATACTTGAGTCCAAAGTGGCTGTTTGTGCCAATTTTGGAGAAATTCCTTCCAGATGTTCCTGAGGTATTGTGTTGACGAGAATAGGACGGACTGACAAAAAGCCCAGAAACATTAAGCCTCTGGCCGTGGCAACCACAGGCGTGGAGGCATAATAAAGGCGGTGGGAGTTATAAAACTCATTCTGGTATATTCTTTTAGCAGTCTGGAAAATTCTATGATCCTCCCGGATATCCCCAAAAAATTCCTCAAATAACACGTCTCACTGTTTGGATCACTCCTCTCAAAATTCTTGAAATTCCAGGACCAGTGGGAAGCCTGAAAATCAGTCCCTGCTCTACAATCTCTCTCTGCCTCCCTGACCGCTGCTGGATCGTGCCGGCCTCGCTTGACCTCCACACAGTAACACAACACAACCTGATATCACAGCAGAAACTTGGATCATTTTCACCGTCCCTGGCGCACAGGCAGAGCTCGGCACATATGCCAAAAACATAACAGCATGCTCGGGCTGGAGACAGACACTGACATGGAGGCACTCCGCCACGGAAACACACACACAGATATTTTTGCTCACAAAGTCGTGTCAAAATGCTGTCAGAAATGTCAACTGGTTTCCCTGAATGCTATTTGATCACAGCGGATGTAAAAGAAGTAGACAGCAGCGCTTCGAGCAGCGGCAGAGAAGATTTATATGCGTGTACGTTGACTTAACGCAGACACACTTTCCCATCGCTCAGCCATGCCTCACCACTCACTGTATTTCTAATCAGGCATGGCAGAGGACACCTCAGGTCTCCTCTGTGCGCACTGCAGCCGCGGGCACTGCTTCTCTGTGTGTGTGCATGTGTGTGAGTGTGTGTCAGTTTAGTTTATGTTGGGCACTAGTCTCTTTGAAGTCTCTTTTAAATAGCCTGGCTCCCTCTGACATTAAACAGACACACAAATCTCCATCCCTCCATCTCTGCGCTCTCTCCTTAATCCATTAACATATCACGTTCCCTCCATCTTTCTTTTATATCTCCATCGTGGGCATCTCGCTCTTTCTCTCTCCGCCTCCCCTGTTCGTCTCTTAGTGATGTCGTCTCCTTTCAAGAGCGGTTGCCATCACTACTTCTCTACAAGAACACAATTTCCCCCTTCACATCCTTCTCTGTGTCTCTCTTCATATCCCCTCCTCTCCTCTTCTCCACACGCTTAATCCCTCTTTAGAGATTGCACAACCGGAGTTTCTCACAACCACTTGGAAAAACTCCGGAGGATCCAGGACTTGCTCGCTCGCTTCACAATTTATGACTGGGAGCAGGGAGCCTCCCTTGTGGGGATTTCATGTTTATATGGTTAAAAGAAAATTAAGAGGGTGGCGAGATAGTATTTATATGAAGGAGTGCCAATGAGAGAGGAGGATTTATGTGATGCTAATCAACACACAGTTTGTGCTGCTAATTTATATAATAAACTGCAAACTGTTTATTTGCTTGCTCTGTGCACAGCCTGATTTATACTTTCTGAAACCAGATGCCTTTTCATCAAACCACTTTCACCGTCATAAAAGAGTGTGTAAAAATGCATGTTACTGTTTGAAGCATCTCGAATAAGAAAACCAAAAAAAAAAAAGCAGGAATGGTGCTTTTCAAGTGTGTGAGCTGTCCTTGGGTCATATGGGCTTGATAAGCTCAACAGTTTCCAAGACAACGCTGATGGGAGCGGCGATTTTCAGAACAGTCGTAATGCCTCTCAACTGGAGCAGAACGAGGAGCAGGCTAATATTAGGGAAGTGAGACAGAACAGGGCGGCCTGAAGCCCCGTCTCTATCGCTCTCTGTGGAGCAGCCGAGGTACACAGCCGCTCCTGGCAAAAAAGATGGGGTCACTTCATTTCTAGGTCATAACCTTGACTGCAGAACACAGACTGGTTTGATAAAGGAAGGACAGCGACTGGACTGGGACAGAGAGAGAGAATGAGAGAGATCTGCCATTGGTACATAGAGAAAATGAGAGTGAACACGGTACATCTGCCTGTGGACGTAAGGAGCCCCACAGTGAGTCCTAAAACCCGGATATGAGTCAGCATTTCAGCATCTCCAGTTCGCTCGTCTCAAAATCAATGGGTTTTATGAATGGATTTTTTTGGTAAGTTGTCTGAAATAAGGTCTATGGCTAACACAAACTGAAGAGACCTTCATGTTTTGTTCGACAACATGAAATATATCAATTAATACCCCATTTGTCAACTGTTAAACTTTTGTGTGGCTTAAAAAAGGCTGTTGCTATTAAGTGACTAGATGAGACAACCGAACGTCATCATGCCCCGCCAAACACGGCTTTACAGCCTTGTGATGGTGATGTTAAGTCATGCGTCCATAGAGTAGTTTGTTTATAGCCTTACTTTAGCTTTTTACTTCAGGTGACTGCATTTAGGCTTCAAAAATCCTAAAAGTGGTGTTCATCCAGAAAAAAAACAATGGAAAAAATTCCTCAGACCATGAATAGCTGGCTAGCTCTCTATAGCATACTAAAAAAATTCTGTCCACTTCCTTTCCTTTGTGAAGCAAGCAATCTTGCAAATAATGACCGAGTAAGATCCCAAAAAACAACTTATGACACATAGTCTTTAGATGAGATAAGGTGTTAGATTATAGCCTTTTAAAGGTCTAGCATATGGTGGCCAATAATTAATCATTTTAAGCACATAAAAATGCATTACACTTGACTCACTACCAACAATGAAACGTTATGATAAAGCATGCATTACACGCATCATTGTGTCAATAAGTCCTCTCTGTCAGCCTCTAGTTTATAACTAGTCCAGAGCATCTATGAGACACTTGATGATAAAAATTCATTTATTCTAAGCTAAAATGTTTTATGGCTGTTGATATCAGAGAGCATTTTGTGTGTTTAGAGTGCAGTCTTTAAGCATTGTGAGTTTTACCAACATGTTCATTGAATGTTTTACGTACTGTAGATCTACTATATTCTATTAAAATATCCATACATCTACAGAGTTTGAAGCAGTGTTTTTTTAAAGAAGGTGGGTTCACCTCAGCTAACATCAAGTAAATATATTTTTATGGAATGAAGTAACCTGTAGTGGAACATGTCGGCGTTATGAAGGCGATTTGTCACACTGCAAACATTTTGAACAGTCATATAATGACTGTATAATAATGAATGAATAATGAACGTGGCTGTTGTTCAGACTGTAATCTAAATCGATCACAAGTTGAGATGGGCCAGAAACTGCGTGTCTCAGCGCCACGACTTAACATCATTGCAGGGGAAACCCTGATTTATGTATGTTGTATTTTTTATTTGACTCATAACTCATAACATATTGAATATTAGGGCAACCACCTAAACGTCGATGACTCAAAATCATAAGTCTAGAAGTCCCAAGATACTTTGAAATGGAACAGAGAAAGGTGACATAAACGGTGACGGAAACAGAGCAGGCTGACGCAAACCACAGCAGCTACGTTTAGTTTGCTGCTTCAAAGCTTTCTGCCAAAGAACTAAATGTTAACAAAGTTGGCTGCACTATTTTAGAACCAGACGCCGCTAAAACCTCCTGTACTGCCGTCCAGACTGACACGTCGACCGACACCCTGTCAGCAGCCGTGCAAGCAACCGCTCCTCAGTGTGCTAGGATCTTTTAAACTAAGACACACTTTTTATTTCTTTAACTGTGTGGAAAATGTAATGTTTTCTCGAACAGATGATGAACAAAGGCGTTAGAACATGAGGCTCTTGTAAACTAGGAGTTCAGTGTGAGGCGGCTGCTCTGCAGGTGTTCAGGACGGTAACTGAGCTGGCATGAATAATATATTTCTCTGAATTGTAGGTGAGGGTTACAGATGGATCTTGCGGGAATTGTTCTGACAAAGAACTATTATCAACGTCAAGAATAAAGTTTCATCGTCTATACATTTTTAAATAGTTGACTAATACTTTTGTAAAATTCATAGGTTCTTTTTGCAACATTCAGAACATTAATACAGCAGCGAACCACTATTTGCTATGTAGAGTGAAGTAACGCTGTCCTGAGCAGAAAATGAAGTCACACGACTGCTGTGTGTGTTGTTATCGGAGCTTTTCTGTTGTTTGTTGTGGTTATCCGGTCTGACCGTGCATTTGTGTTAGTGCATGTGTGTATCCCACTGGCGAGCTCTTTGCTGCTGCTTTGCATTGTGCTCAAACGGAGGTTACAGCTGATATAATGACAGCATCACATGGAAGCGTAGCACCTACCCTTCATTTCCCCCTTGGTTAAGACCAGCGTTTCCCACACATTAATTTATTTGTGGCAGGCCGCCATGATCAAAACATCTGCTCACATTAATCCATTTTCTATTTTTGCAGCCTAACACTTCATCAGGAGCACTGTTGGAATTTATTTGTCGTTCGGATATTCATGGCCTCACACTTTCAGAGCGCAGAGCATACTCTGGTCACAGATGGAGCAGCAGAACAGCAGGTAGAGTGAAACTGAAACTTAACTTTTCATTGAGCTGGGTCTTAAATGTTTGCTTTAACGTCCTCTGTAGCAGCTGCTCCTCTCAACCATCGATCTGATCGATCAGCTCTGACTGGATCAATGGATCAATTATCCATCCCGCAACTCAAACTCTTCAAAATGTAGCTGAGGAAGAAATAAAACTCATGTAGAGCTCTGCCCGTGCTCCACAAACTGACCTCAACAACAGAGACACTCTGAATTTTACACAGAGCCCCTTCAAAAAATTCATTAAAAGTTGATATATGTTTATGTACAAGAAAACTGGTTGCAATAAAATATTTTAAAACACTAAAATCCCGACATTGTTATTAAGGCCTCAAAAACCAAGTACTGGTCAGACTTTAAGGGAGAGAGGAAGAGAGAAACTGAGATGGAAAGCAAAGTTTAAAAACGCTGTGTAAATAAGGCAAAGAGTAAAGCAGACAGAACTGCCCATGGCAGCGTAAAAGTCCCAGCTGAAATAGATTACCAATGCAAAGCTTGGCAAAGGCGCAAAGTGGAATTAAACACTTCAATCTCCAATCACTCGGGTATTTTCGGCCAAAATCAATATACATTATTGTCACAGCGGGTGCTCCCTTGACGGCTGGAGAGAATGCAGTTGCCTGGCTATACAGTACCAGCAAACCACACACACACACACACACACACACACACACACACACACACACACAGGCAAACAAACAGCGTGTTTAAAAATAAATAACTTACAACAGACATAAGAAGGCAAAAACCACAGCATCATGCCTCTAGGTCTGTGTGACGCCACTGCGCTCTAATTCTTCTTTTAGACACATATCTTACAGAGTGGAACACGATAGAAGAAAAAAGCAAAATACAACTTAGGCAATTAACACAGCATCACAGACTGTGCTGTTAATTGGTGTTAACACACTCACACACCCTGATTAAATCACAAATACAGTCTGAGCTGTCTGACCTGGCAGGTTTGTGAGTCTGGCCTCTGCTGAGTGTCAGCTGCAGCTCTCAGCGCTGCAACTCCTACTGATACTCATGCCAAGCAGGCAGGATTTACGAGGCACTGGTGTTCACAGCAGGGTTTCCCTGGTATTTCTGAACATTTAAATGTGAAGAATGTAAAAGCCATTTCACTGTGCTTTCACTCTCAAGATAGGATTTCGATCTATGCAGCCGTTCTATTTTGTGGCTGTCTGAATCCTTTTATGGACAAACAGAATGTTCCTGAATCTCAATCCAGGATCTGGAAATCACAAATAATGGCTTTTTATACAAATGTTTGCTCTTTCCGAATGATTAAGTACTTGTAATGTAATTGAGTTTAAGGAGAAAACAGAAAGTCCACTAAATTTTCTAAATTTTCTTAAAAAGCCGAACATGATGTTTTTCACGTTTTAACCCCACAAATCATGTTCAAATCATTTTAAAAAAAAATGCACACTATAACACAAACAGCAGCTGGTGTATTGGTTGAAAAAACACACCATCCCTACTAAACTCATGACTCACAATATCATTGGGGTTTTTTTAAGGTCTCCAAAAAAACATTGGAATTCAAAGCTAGATTACGAAGCTTCTGAAAGGGCTATGATCACAATGCAGCCCTCACTAAGACAGCATGAAGGTTAGTGTTAACTTCTGGGCTACAAAAAGTGAGTAAATGCTCAATTTCATATCATCCTGTCATTCATACACTCATACCTGTCCAAGTGCCTATAGGGGTCTCTGGTCAGATGTGCAGGGCGCTCCACCAGCAGAGAGGGCGGAGCGTCAGAGATCCCACTTCCTCCTCGGCTCGTCACTCAAACATGCTCCTTGAGCAAAAGAGAAACAGAGACTTCATAAAAACACTGTTTCACTCCAGATGTGAAAGAGCAGCAGGCATGCTAAGCAGGATTGAGTTTTCTTGTACTGCATTCAGACGCCTTTCACAAGCATTTGAACCTCTGAAACCTGAGAAAATTGGTTTGATTTCTATTGAATATATGGGAAAAAACATAAAAAGTAAAATGTAAGGTATTTATCTGATGGAGGGTTATTTTATATAATCAATAAACTAAGGAAAAATATCAGGAAAACTACATATATTTATACTTATAATTCTATATTCAAAATTTTGTTACAGAATAAAATGAACGCACTATAATGTTGGCACGCTATCTGCATCAGCCAGTATCCCTAGTGTTTGTGTGTATATTTTTAAACAAATTCTTTAGGTCATTATCTTATTAGCTTTTGTTTCTGTTTCTGGTTTTTGCTAATGTCAGGTTATTTTCTTGGAACTTTTTACTAATTTCTTGCTAAATTTTGGGCTATTTCTTGCTCAGCTACTTGTAACCTTCTTCCCATGTTTGTTTCCCATCTGCTCAGGTTTCAAAGAGGTAAAATTCCTGTAACAGTAAGGGGATTGGGGAATGTGGTCAAACGGCTTGGAAAGAGAGTGCGAGTGTTCCCATTGCACCAGAACCACAAAGCAACAACAGGAAGACCCGACAGAGGCTGTCACTCAGCGGCCTCAAACATACTTCCTGGCTGAGCACGCACAGTAATAACACTCATCTCTCTCACATAATCACACGGTCAGAGTCACAATGTCACCAGGCATCTTTCCAGTTGCACCAACACCTCCCGGTGTGAGTGGAAACGCATCTTTCAGTCAAACCCATCTGAATAGCATCCTCTGGAAAAGTTGTCAACCATTCACAAACTGTGAGTCCGGCCGTGTATCGTTTGTGTTATAAATTCATCACCCTTCCTCTTTCACACCCGCCCAAAGGTCAAACATACATAACCAAAGACTCTCTGCCAGCACTGGAGCAGGATAAAACAAGAGCGAGGGAAGGAAGACAGAGGGATGAGGGGGTAGAGGGATATTAGGATGGACAACTGACGGATTCTCAGAACTGCTCATTTCACTGGATTAATCTGCTATTTTTAAAAAATCCGCAGAGAATGAAGATGAATATGACTCAGTGTGGGCGTATGTGTATATGTGTGTGTGTGTGTGTCCTTCAATCTGGTCCTTGGCCTACTTTAAAGCCAAGTCATCATTCTGGTCTACTGGGACTTCGTATTGCCATCCTGTGTATGTGTGTGTGTATTAAGAGCTTGTATTACAAGAAGAGCCATACCATAAATCTCCTCCTGCCAGCCCACATGCTCCAGTGTTTGTGAGTGTGAGGAGGCTGTGCTGCAGTGCAGGTATGCCTCAGTGTGTGAAGGGCCCTGGCCACCAAAGGTGTCTGTCTCTCTCCTGCTAGGTGAGTCATCATTCCTCCTCTCCTCCCTATTTTTCTGCCTCTCTTTCTCTCTCTCCGTCACATGTCGCAAACTTTCCATCCCTCTTGCCTTCATCTCACACACACCTCCATACAGTTTTAAATGGAAGGTAATCTATCCGAAAATTGAAAGCAGGACAAGCAAGAGCTTCTATAAATACTCATCAGATTCCCCTGACAATCGCAAAATAAACCTACAGAGCCACAAACAACACTGCAGCGCAAATAGCAACCCATCTCTGTCGCTGTCTGCAGAGCAAACCTCTATCTCTCCTCATATCCCCATCTCATGCTTGAGTCGTTTCAACGAAAACCACTTCGAGAGAGACCACAAACAGTGAGACAGACAGTGAAACACACTGAGACGGAGAATGAGGAAGTTAACCTTGTACAACATGGTTTGGCAACGCTGCACGCAATTATTGTCATGCAAATAAACCAGATTTGAATAAGAGATATCTGTGTGATTTATTGGGCTGATCTCCACTTGTGCAGCCACAATGGGAGGCCTGCAGCTGCTGAAGCTTTTCCTCCACCTGATTATTATCTGTTCCCTGACCTCAGTCCTCTAAAAAAAAGATGCACTGAACACCAGCCGAACACTGATATTGGCCGAAATTCACCTTGTTGGTCTATATCGGGCTGTCGGTGAACATCTGTTGCTGTACTTTTTGCAGTGTGTCCCGGACCATTGGCTCTAGTCAGCCCTTGTCGGACCTTTTTGGCTTTTATTTTTGGCGATTTCAGTATGTTGGATTGGTGTCTAAGATGGCGAAACGCTTCAGTAAATGAAATCACTCTAGTAGGTAGTTTAGCTCAGCTCACAGAAAGAGAGAAGAAAGCAAATAAACGACTCAAGTCAAGAGGGCGTGAGATTGAAACAAACTTTTATTTTATTTTATATTTCAAATAAAAATAGTAAAATAAAACACTTTTTAGTGCTGTTAACGCAACAGACATTTGGTTGATAATTATTTATTTGTCTTTTAAATTACCAATTATTTTAAGCACTTGTAGTGCAATTTCAAAAAGAAACAATTCATAAAAATCCTACTTTCCAATTCTGAACCTTTTTTAATACTTGTGAAAAATTCATTTAAGACATTTAAATGCCAATTAACACCTTAATTGAAAGCGTGAAAGGTTGTTTAATACATTTTCATGATGGCATTTGTACTCATTCAAAGGAAATGTAATGAAGGGCTGAATTAAAACAGTTGAGTGATTTTTTTTATATTTTTTTATGATTAAGTATTATTTGTTTCCCTTTTACAAAAAGGGGATTAAATAACAACAAAAACAAAATAAACAACAACCCAAACACATTTGTATCAGCTATCGTCCAAGCTGTAATTTAAAGCATAGACTATCTGCCCTTAATTTCACAATCGGCCGATCCCTTCCTTAAAGACACGAAAAGTAATTGTAATTGATACCGCTGCTGTAACCTGTTTTAAACACACACATACGCTGGCTTTCAACACGAAGTCGCACACACCTAGTACACCTAGTGCATCAAGCTGTCATGCCTCAGTGGTTAGGCTAACAGATGGACACTTAGTCAGATGTGTAATGCAGAGCAAGTGAGCAAAGATGGACCTGTCCAAACAGTGAGCGGTGCCAGTGGAACATGACATTATTTAGGCCAACACTGCACTGACACAAGCATCCAGAGAGCAGAGACAGAAATATACTGAGTCTGCCCACTTCGACACAGGAGAAGCAGAAATGGTGTTGTTGCACAGCCCAGTTTCTCACAAACTTCGATTATAAAAACATCAGATTCTGTCCTGTGACGTGGTCATCAGTTTTACTATAACAGTTGTCTATTCAGTCCCAAAACAGCCATCTTCTGTTTGAATACAAGGATACAATCTGTCTGACTCTGTGCCAATACTGACCTTATTAAGCGGATCAAGTATCGATTGGTTGTGAGCAATCCACATTAATTTGCTGCACAGAGCTTATTTTTATGCGCCCTGAAGTCAGAAGACGGAGAAATGATGATGGTGATAGATTATGGTTACAAAACCTCATAAACTTTTTGCAGCATAAGATAAAAAACATGCACACGCACCAGTCAAGTAACACTTCCAGTTTATACATATCTGCGAAAACATGAAGCTTCGCACACACCTTCCCTCCGGCAGCACAGGAGATCTTTACAATCAGCACAGTTTCAAGATTAGTGTCACCAATTCAGTATCCAACCAAATGTCTCCCCTTCTGTTTCTGAGATATGAAGTAAAGTAATAGCCCGAAAAGTGCTTTTACAGAACATAATGTCACAATGAAACTGACCTTCGACCTTTTGGATATAAAATGTCAGCACTTCATTATTTTATCCTAGTGGACATTCTTTTTGAAATTTTGTCATGATTGGTATATGAATTCTTGAGTTATGGCCAAAAATATGTTTTCTTACATCACAGTGACCCTGACCTTTGACCTTCAGTCACCAAATTCTAATCAGTTCATTCCTGAGTCCAAGTGGATATTTGTGCCACATCTGAGAAAACTCCCTCAAGGCTTTCTTGAAATATTGCATTCATGAGAATGAGACGAACAAAAGGTTAACGGAAGTTTGACCCTTAACCGCTAAAATCTCATCAGCTCACCACTGAGTTCAAGTGAACATTTGAACCAAATTTGGGGAAAAAAAAAAAACCTCAAGGTGTTCTTGAGATATCATGTTCACAAGATTGAGACAGATGAGGTCATAGTGACCTTGACCTTTGACTACCAAAACCTAAAAGGTTCATCCTTGAGTCCAAGTGGCTGTTTGTGCTACATTTAAAGAAATTCATTCGAGGCATTCTGCAGATATCGCAATCAAGATGGGGCTTCTAATACGAGAGGAAAATTCAATTTTAAAATTTACAGGACAACTGTAAAAAGTTTTTGTGTTTCAATCTGTGGTGACAGATTATAGAATAGTTTAAAGACAGAGTTGAAGAAATGTTCAAACATGAACATGTTTAAAAAGATGAAGGATAAAGGATGTGATTTTCATGAGGTGAATAAGAGGTTTGACCGTCACCAGGTGTTTACAGGGATTATTGTAGAAGTATTTAGTTTGTACTATTTTGTAGTATTATTTCCCTTTTCTACCTCTTCCTCTTTATTCTGTAAATAACAATGTAAATATGTTAACATATAGATATATATAGTTATATAGAGTTTAAGAAAATTCAGTATATATAAAAATGGAAGCAGGTTAATGATTGTTTAATAACTGATGAGAAGGGGTGGTATTTAAAAAGTTTGTACTTCTTTCCACTCCTTTTCTGATATGTCTGTATGTTTGTGTATGTTTGTATGTTCATTCTTTCCTTTTTGTACATACTTGAAATAAATTTCAACTCAATTCAATTCAATTAAATTCAATAAAAAAGGACCACAGGTCCACACAAAACAGCAAAGCAGCATTGCTTTTTAAAGATAATTTTTTATTTGTGAAAACAGACCGCTGTTAAGGTATTTTGAATTGGCGGCAGGTCTCAGAATCACTATTGGGAGAAAGAAAAAGTTGCATCAGTGCATCACAAATTCTGTCTTTTGTTTGCCTCCCAACTTTCCTTTGTTCCAGCTGTGACCAGCTGAGAACCAACGCAGAGAATGCAGCATGGCAGCCAAAAATCTGGATCCCCATCATCCCACCCTCCTCTTGCCTCTTTCTGTGTCCTACCAAACACTCCCTGTTATTAATCCACAAAGTCTGTCTTTCCTCCCACGCAGGCTCTTTCCATTCAGTCTGGGTTGTCGTAATTCCTGTCGTAAATCCGAAAGACCGGTGACTGAGGCAGACTAGCAGAGATGAGTAGGAGCTCATGGGTGGACTAATGATGAAATCTTAGCTAGCAGGCACAACTCTTCTTTCATCGGGGAAAAAAAATTACCTAACAAACACACGATGTGGTTTATGCACGTCTGCACCCACATAACGACCTGCAAGCTAAAGTTGGCATGCTAAAGCTTGAGGCCTCTGAGGCTTCAAAGCAGGACTGGAGCCAAATAAGGTTGAGGAGCTCTGAAACGACCTTTGTTCTGAACAATTTAGAGGGTAGTGTGGGCTGAGCTAAAACTAACAGGCAGTCAAATCAGTCCTTCACAATTCCCCGAGCTCAGCATGAACAAACTGTGACCAAGCAGCCATTGCGAAGCATTAAACCTCACTGTTCCACTGTCTCTTTAAAGATTGTCGGAGAAAGACACACAGAGGAGAAACTGGGTAAGCATGAAGTGCGTGTGTGTGTGTTTGGTTCCCAGCCAGGGTTTTTACATGTGTTATGTGACTCTGTTTGTAGCGTATGTTGTAACAGAGGGAGTCCAAAGATGACATCTTTGGTCTTAGCAACAACAAACAGTGCTGTGGTAATCCTGTGCCGACTGCACCTCCTTCTAGCCCTCGCTACGACCTCCTGCTCTGTCAAACACCTCGTGTCTCCAGTGGTGTGGGAAAGGAAGGCCCTGCGGGGCCTGCTGCACCCTCATACACACACAAACACTAAATCCATGCTAAATAGGGACAAGAGGAAAAGCAACAAAAGATGACAACAACAGTTTCGCTGTAGCTCACCTTCTGACAGCTTTCCAGGGGAAGCCCAGGGAGGAAAACAGGAATACCAGGAATAGAGCAAGGAGAAAATAGGTAAAATGCAGCTGGTTCAAACTCCCTGGACACGCCACTATGTCACACTTATCCTGGAAGAAACAGCTTGTTTTGCTCCCCATAATAAGGAAGTGCTGTGAGAGCTGGGGGCTTGTCACTTTCTAGATATACAGTATGTACTCACAGAGGACACAGGGTAGAGGACGACTGAGGGACAAGGGGACGGACAGAAAAAGACAGATGAAAGGAGAGTCACAGCAAGGAGAGGGATCTGCTTCCTGTTTACAAAGAGTGGAGAGCACAAGAAACAGCGCAGCAGGCCACGACACTACTGTTAGGAAACATAACAGTGATCTCACACACACACACACACACACACACACACACACACACACACACACAGACACAGACACAGACACACACTACCTTCCCTCCTCTGTGTCCTGAGTGATTACGCACAACAGATTTAGCCCCAAACTTCCCCCTCTATCTCTGTGTGTCTCGGTAACATCTGGAGGCTTGTGATTTGTTCTTGGTTCCATATCTCGCTGCTGTCCCCGCTCTGGCCAGCCGCCGTGTTAACAGGATCAGGCTTAAGTGCGTGCATGCCCCCAGCTGCGTGCTCAAACGCTCCAGGCAACATTCCCAATCCAGGACAGACTTCCTTGCAATCCTACACAGCCTGCAATCTCCTCCTCCTCTCATGTAGTGGCAAAGTGTGGGATTAGCACATTTTCAGTACAACAGAAGCCTGTTTTTAGCTGCATGCAATGCGATAACATTAGCACTTTACAAAAAGCAAGGGAAGTGCTTTTAATGTAACAAAGTCAGTACGCCCACAGATAGGATGACAAAATACATGTGCAGCGGACCCCATAAAATAAAGCTGGCAAGCTGAGTGTGCTGAGTCACTGCAAGTGTATATGTATTATCTACAGCTCGTGGGCTAAATCTAGGCCCCTGATCCTAAAAGACACTAAAACTTAAGAAATGTCCTAAAATTCAAGAAACGCTCTAAAATCCAAGAAATGTCCTAAAACCCTAGAAATGTTCTAAAATCCTAAAATCTTAGAAATGTTGTAATATCCTAGCAACAAAATATAATCCTTTAAAAGTGCTAAAATCCTAAAATCTCCTGAAATTCTAAAAATGTCCTAAAATCCTAGAAATCTTATAGTATCCTAGAACGCCCTCAAATCTTAGAAATGTCCGTAAAAACTAATAAATGTCCTAAATTCCTAGAGACCTGCTAAAATCCTAGAAACATCCTAAAATCTTAGGAATGTCCTACAATCTGAGAATCATTTACGGGGCTGCTCTACTGGCCCCTGGCCTCCTGTCATTTTGCAAAGATGGACGCCAAGCAAAGCACATTTAGTATCCCTGATCTACAGCATCAACCTTCGAAAAAATGAAATCTTTTTAATTACATTTTTCACACCACTGTTAAGGAATAAACAAGGTAGGAGGGCACGCACATCCAAAGGACTTCTACAGCTGCAGAATCAAAAAAAAAATCAAAAGTAAGAATCCAACAAAAGATCCGCACACTGTACTTCAAGCTCCCAATTAATTTGAACTTTACCATGTTTCGATCAGAGATCTTTATCAGGCATTTTTATAGCCAAATGACAAATGCCTGACGAAGATCTCTGATCAAGGTGTCGCAAAAGTCAAATTCATTGGGAGCTTTAAGTACAGTGTGCTGATCTTTTGTTTGATTCTCAGCCCACTGTTTAAACAGAGCTGTCCGTCACCGGCAGAAAGCAGCATTATGTAACCTACCTGTCTGTTTGCACACTCCGTCCTCATGAATCCTGCTATTTAACTCTACTGGGCCACTTCAAGTGCTCTATCAATGAGACCGTATGTCAAAAAAATGGACACCTAATAGTCCACTGGCTGCAGCAAAATGCACAATCAATCACTGGGCAAAGTTCTAAATATACACATACAACTCCAGACAAACACACACACAATCTAACCAAGCTAGTGTAGCACTATCAATATTTCATTTAAGCAGCTTCGTCATGAGGTCAATACACACACACACACACACACACAGTCTGTCACACTACATAACCTCCAATAAGCTTTCACTGTGAGTTCCAAATGTTCAGCAATAACTTTGGCTTAATGACTGCAGGTAAAATCCACACTGAGCCCCAGGCATGACTAATCTGGCCGTCCTCTTTCCAATCTAGCTTTATTAAGAAGTCACACAGATCTGAATCTCTATTGCTATCACTGTGCCCCTGTGGGCGCGACTCTAATAAGGCTAGTTCCACACACACTTTCAGATCTGTTTGAATATTTGAACACATCTGTCTAAGCCAGTGGTTCTCAAATGGTTGGGCACGGAGGACCAGGGGGAAAATATGGAGTGAAACAAAGCTGAATGAAAAGGGCTCCTGCAGCTTAAGGCAAGTTAGAATTAGGACTTTTAATGGTATTTGACATGAAATCTATGATGAATTTTACAATAACCACAATAGAAGAAAAAATAAAACTGACATTAATTTTACAGGGCGAGGGATATTTTTTTTCATAAAGTTTATTTCAACAAAAAACGACTTTTTTTGTTATGTGGTGGAGATGAAAGTAGAGCAGAACTTGGAAATACCTGCTGATTGTTGGCGAGTTTTCATGGCAATTTTGTGTTTCTGGGATTTCACTGCCCTAACTCCTCTCAGGACTTAAAAAAACAAACTTTGGCATAAAATACACAGAGCCTCAAAGGTATTGCATGCCTCAAAATCTCGTTTAAAAAGCCAATTTTAGTTGAATACGCATTTCCCCATATTGTCCAGGGTACAGTGCCTGCTAGCTAGCAGACAGTGGATCCTCTGCTCTAAGTGTAATTGGTAATTGGTTGACATAAATGCCAGAGGCATTTAATAAATTATTTTTTAAAAATACATGTTACAAATTACTTTGAGATTTTACACATTCATTTTTTTTAGTAGTAGTATAAAGTAGTAGTTTTTTAGCGTAGTGAAAGTGAAACTAAGAATTTGCTTTCACTTGCCTCTACAGCAGCTGCTCCTCTTGAAAACTGATCAGATCAGTTCTGATGGGATCTTCTGATCAATTATTTAACCCCCAATTCAAACTACATGAACTGCTTGCAGAAATAAAACTTGAAAAGTTCTGCTGGCGATACGTTCACAGATCTGCAAAAATAGACAGCGAGTACGTTTACAGGATGTTAGACAAAGTCATATTACTGTGTTAATCCAATGAAAACTAGAAGTTCAAAGAAACTGAAGTCCAACTGAGAAATTATCCATGTTTACACCGTTTGACATGCAACCCATTTGCTGCCTGCTTACTCATTTGGTACATGTGTCAACCCCAAGAAGATCCAGTACCAACTTGCTGAAAGGGGGCATATCGCCACTTACCGTGGCAGAGTAGGACAAACTACCGTTTATAAATCGATTTCCCCCCGGCGCTTGTATACTGGGATTAGAACAGTAGTCTAATTAAATGGCCTAATTGAGCTATGTTGCTCGACTTAACTGTGCATGTAAACATACTGACTGATTTTCCATATCTAAACATTTTTAAGGCTTTTGAAATGATGATTTAAGACATTTTAATACCAATCAGTGCCTTATTTTATTTCAGATTAATTCAGTGCATTTAAAGACTTTTTAAGGATCTGTGGTAAACCTGAAATACGATTAATGTAAGGAAAACAAATAAAGGGATGCTGATGCTATCATGCTGACCTCTACTTCTCTAATATTCAACATGGATCCTTTTTTTTTAATCATTTGCTTCCCCAATGGGGGTGGGGGGCATGAAAAGGTTTGAGAGCCACTGATCTAAGCACACAGACAAATAGGCTAGAATTACAAAAACAGCCAAAGCTTTGTTTCAGGGGATGTGAAAAGGCACACATTTTTTAAAAAAGTCAAATCTCAAGTGCCAGTTGGCCCCTGCTTTCCTTTGAATTTTTTGTGGAGCATGTTTTTACGCAGTCTAGTCCCCCCCACAGTAAGTACAGAGGCAGTATCCTGCTGTTGTCTCTCCCTGCAGAGCTGCAGCCACACTGACCCACATCCAAGCTTCTGGCAGATTACTCTGCAGCACATACGACACACACTCACAAACACACACACATTCCCAAGATGCATGAGCACAGTGCCTCTGACATTTGCAGCTCGTAGAAATGTAATTTCTGATGGCTTAGCATACACGCCCACGCACACCAACTCAGAAAAACAATGGCCCTGTTGTTCCACAGTCCATCAGGAGTAACTGTTGATATGGCTATCAGTGTGACCGGGCCAGAACAACTCCACTCAAAGTGTCCTCACACACACAAACACACACACCCACACACATGCAAACACACACTCAAGGGTAGCAGCCTGGGCTAGATAAGGGCTAGAGATGGATGGTTGTGTGTGTGCAGGCCCAGAAGGTGAGCCTGGGGTGGATAGCTCGCTCTGTCACACAACAAAGACAGAGCACAGAGCTGCAGGAGCAGGGGTTTGTCCTTTCTGCCCTCCTCTAGTCCTCATCTGTCCTCTTTTTAACATTGAATGATCTAAGAGTGCAGTCACACCTTTGACAGAGTAGTCACACTTCAAACTTCTTCTTTAGTGGAAACAATTACACCATTGTATTTGTTAAGATTCACAGTACCTAAATATAGGCATTCCCGGATACGTTGACAAAATCTACATGAAGTCACTCATTGTTAGTATTTTGAACAGGAGCTTATGTAAGGTGAGATTCAATCCAAACTATAAAAAGGCAACTATAACTATCTATTTTATTATTTTAAATACATTTGAACCAAATATACAATACAATTTATTTTGTTAAAAAAATGCGCTTACACCCCTTTTCAACCAAAATTTATGTAGACAGATTTTTAGATTGTGGGAAAACCTGTTGAAAATGGACGACAGACTGCTTTCCCATTACCAGTAGACTGCAACAGACCAGTATGCTTTTCTGTCTTTTTTTTTCTTAACTGATGTCACGTTCAATGTAACCAACAGGCCAAAAAACAGGTTAGTAAATACAAAAGCAGTACTTCTTGTTTTTTTTTTTTTACATCTCTTACTTAATTAGTCTCTCTTTCAAACTCTGTGAACACTCATTTAGAAGCGATGTCTGAATGTTGCTCGGATGGAGACGGACGGTATTTTGTGGTTGCGTGTCATTGCATCTTGCTTGTAAACGGGTTAAAATTCACACTGGTTTTGCATTTCCATCAATGCCAATCTGCCACAGACTGTTTTACATTAAGCTGCTGAAAGCTGTAAATTCACCACTTCTACGCAGAAAGCAGAAGATAACATTAATAAATAAATACAAAGTACACTGCACACTGACTGACGGGAAAACAAACAAAAACAAAACAAATGCTCGACTTACAGAATCTCAGTTGACTGGAGGTCGCCAACAGATTATCTGAATCTCTGGCTTTCAGGGGGCAGCCCTTAAAAAATGTTATATTTAAGCATGTTTGTTCCCTTGAGTTCCTTCAGGTACTTCTGTCTTATATAATACAAGAAAGATGCTGCTACCACAGCTAAAAAGATTCCACTTTCAGTACAGCATACTTCTTAACATTTGCCATCAGTAATGACTAAATATGAGCTAAATCAAACACGACTCATTTGATGCAGTGTTTTCAAACATTTTAATATAGCATGGCTAATAAGACTGATAATGACCAAAAGGTTGTGCACATAGGGTAGAACCTGAAAGATTTCATTTGATTCAATTAAATTTACTCATCAAATGAAATCATATTAATATAATTTCACTGAAATGTTATGTGTCAGTTGTGCATTTTTAACATGCTATGTGTTTTCCTACAATTAGTCTTTTCATAAGTTTAAAAAAAAGCTGAGGCTTTGTGTTGGGCTATTCAATTCATATTTTATATTTTTTAAATATTCTATTATGTTACTTATCTTCTATTTCACTAAACGCAGTTTTTTTTTTCTATTCTAATGTCGAGAAACATTCATGACACAGTATTACATTTCCTGAGACATCTAGTGAGAAACCTTTTCTGAATAAAATAACAACACTAAGTCTCTTTTTGGCTAATCCAGCTAATTAAATACCTGACAAATTAATGTATCTCAACACAATGACTCATAAATCATAAAAATCCAATTATGCCATAAAACAGTCGTGCTCAGTGATATGCTACACTGCCCACAATGGCTAAAAACACCCAGTTATATTAAAAGGGATGGATACCAGTGTGGCAATATCTTTGATAACAGACAAATTTAGATCGCCTCATGGTACATAATGTGTGCATCTTTCCATACCCAGATTGCATGATAAATAATATTTGTTTAGTCCATCAGTGGATCAGTCAATAAGGGACAATGTAAATCAGCATCATGCAAAACAAATGGCTTTTTCCACAAAAAAAATCCTTTTAACTGAGTATTGCTTTAAAGGCTTTTATGTGAAAGCACTGTGAACAAAGACCAATTAAGATTTGTCACCCAGGTACAAACAGGGTTCTCTTCTTTGGGATGAAAGCAGTGAAAGTGGAGACGTAAATCTCTATAAATCCTTTCTGGGCTTTCTTGGTTTAGCAGCTCTGCGGATACAGTGGCGTTAGAGTTTGAACTCTACTACTACTTCACTTCTCGGGCTGACTGGTGGTGATATGCATGCTGCACACGGTAGTCCTGACACTGCCCTTGACCAGGATCAGCTATTGGATTGAAATCTTGAAAATGGGTTGATCAAAGGAAAAATGGCTCTGAAATCTGATATAATTACATAATCCAGTCTTGGATCAAACCCTCACTATTAGCGCTTTCCCTCCAAAATTAGTGCATGCACGTAGGTTTTTCAGACACAGGTAAACCTGCTAAATACTGTTTTCCCACTGCCAGTAAACACAGCACAAGTCTGACTTTGTGTCAGCTGTTTTGTGTGTAGGGTTAAGTTAGTTGCTGTGCCGTGCGATGTCAGAGACAGGCAGGTAAACAGTAGACAGCAGAGGTCAGACAGAGGTCTCCATAAACTTCTCAGTGGTTTTTTCTATTTCTATATCACTTACTTATTCAGTCTCTTTTTCAAACTCTGTGCAGACTAATTTGGATCGGTTTGTTTTAGTGCCGCTGTCAGAGGAAACGGACGGTAGTTAGTGATGGCGCGTGATTGCAGCTCGCCGGTTAAAGAGCTGAAATTATCACGTTCACTCCGGTGTTGCATTTCGATCAATGCCGATTGGAGCCGGAGGTGATAAAAACCTGTGTCTACTGCAGTCATTTGACCAGGTGTGAATGCCGATCATACACATTCCCATTGCATTAAAAAGCCAGATGCTGACCGGTGTTAGCAGGCTTTTTGTGCAGTGGGAATAAAGCTTATATAACGGCTTACATTATAGAACCTACGGGACTTGCCAGTAGTATCCATAAGCTCAAACATGATTGATTTTTCAGCTTTTGAAAAAAGTGGAACCGGGTCCTCAATAGAACTGAGTCCTCATCCCTCCACCCACCTCACCACTAGCTAGAAGCCCGCATTGTGTAAGAAGTCCCATTTAAAGCACTGGTTTTCGGATTTAGTAATCTTGAAAAGTCTGTATCTGTATCCAAAAAAGTCAAACATGTTATGTTATGTAATGTAAATGTAAAAAAAAATCTCAAAAGTAAAATGGATTAGCTGATTCTGGACAGTAAAACATGGGATTTCCAGATCCAGATAAATCGGGTCCAGATTACATTTTTTGAACAACCGGGCCCTGGGGTTAACCCCCCGTGCACAGCCTGCTGTTCCTAAACAGTAAGGTTGGATCAAATGAAAATATTCACACAGAGATAAAATAAGTGAGATTTACCCAGGTCGCCATGGACACATAAAATACCCTCCATTTAACTGACAACATAACATACTATTCTTTTTGTGATTTAAATAAACAAGCAGGCCTACGCGCTGGATGGAGCAGCCAACATACGCTCAGAAACAAAGAGTGTCAAACACATTAAAAAGGCACACAAACAATCATTGTAGGCCGGAGTGAGGAGCGACATCTGTGCTTAAGTGTGGGACACACAAGTGTTTCTCCATGAGTCAGCAGAAATTGGACATATTCCACTTCCTCCTATGGACGGTGGGGGGGGGGGGGGGGAAAGAGAAGGCCCGTCGCCATGGAAACTATGTCTTTTCCTGTCAGGTCATATCTCAGAGTGAAACAGATGCTGTGAGCAACATACGGACACATGAACAGCACACTCTGACAAAGAGGGGAATTGTTGGAGCTAAGCTGAATGGAGTATATAGGGTTACTCAATACTACAAGGCTGAGCTGTTGCAGTTTAAGGTGCCTCTTAAAGCTACAAACAGTCAGAGCACTGGATCTGTTTATGAGGTCAAAGTCACTTGCAAAGACAAGTCAATTGCAAATGCAGATCCAACTGGATTTCTTTCAAGGTTACAAAGTTACACCAACATGTCCAGGTGTAAAAGGAACATGGAAAAATAGGATTTAAATAATATCCTGACGACACAAATGAGAGTAGGCTTTTACTATTTGAAACCAGAGGAAATTGACTTGATTTCTTTCTAAAACATGGATAGAGGGCAATGAGCAATGGAAGAAGAATTAACCAAAAATTAGCAAGAAATCAGTAAAAACAAACAACAACAAAAAAAGAAAAATAAAGACAAAAGTTTTAAAAAAAGAAAATATCTACTTGAAAAGTTCTAATAATTCTGTGACATAATTTAAAATGTAATTATGATCATTATAAATTTAATTTATCATCTATCCCAAGATTTTCTTTTTTTCCCCTAGATATTTTTCCCTAGCTTTTTAAAAATCATTATCTAAATCTACTAACTTCTTGCAATTTGTGTAATAAATCTTACCAAGTTGCTTATTGCCTTTCCCCATTTTTTTTAAAGAAAATGCACCAGTTTGCTCAAGGTCCTCTAAATACATTAAAATCTGTTTTGTCTTTTTAACAGAAGCTTGATTCTTGTGCATTTTACTCACTCTCACAGTATTCATGTGCCAAAATCTGGCTCTCATCTAACATGGTCCCCAGCCAAAGTCTTCCAGCTGCCTCTCATCTTCTTGATTTGTGTAGTTAGCTGATCTTCATCACTGGGATCAACAACTCTTGGCTGATGTTTTTGTTGTTAAACCTGCAGTTTTGTTTTCTTTTTTTTTTGGTCACAGTGGACCTTTGACCTTTTGGATATAAAATGTCAGCATGTCATCATTATATGCTAATAAACATTTGTGTGATTTTTCTTGTCATAATTAGCATGTAAATTATTGAGATATGGCCAGAAAGTCACAGTGACTTTGACCTTTGACCACCAAATTCTAATCAGTTCTTTCTCGAGTCCAAGTGGATGTTTGTGCCATATGTAAGGAAACTCCCTTAAAGTGATAGCTCTGGATTTTTGAAGTGGAGCTGTATGAGATACTTGTGTAGTTATTATATTACATACAGTAGCTGGCAGTCGGCGTGCTCCACGTTTGCAGAAACACACGGGGTGCTCAGTGGCTAAAACAGGTTTCCTATACAGCATGGTAATGTTGAGCTATGAGCGGCGCACCCCTGCTGTTTCTGCAAACTGAGTGTCGACAACCAGCTACTGTATGTAATACACTGATAAATATATCATACAGCACAACTTTAAAAATCCCAAACTACCACTTTGAGGCCTTCTTGAGATATTGCATTCACGAGAATGAGACAGATGCAGGGTCACAGTGACTCTGACCTTTGACCACAATCAGTGCATCCTCGAGTCCAAGTGAACGTCTGTGCAAAATTTTAAGAAATTCCCTCAAGGCCTTGTTAAGGTATCGTGTTCAAGAATGAGACAGACGAGGTCACGGTGACCTGACCTTTGACCTACGACACTAAAATCTAGTCAGTGCATTGTTGAGTCCAAGTGGACATTTATGGTAAATTTGAAGAAATTCCCTGTAGACGGACTGGATACTGAAAACATAATGCCTGCGGCCATGGCTGTCACTGGCACTGAGGCATAAAAAAACAGTTGCATCTAATGAAAAGGAAGTGATAAAGTCTTGTATAGCTGAGGGGAATTTAAGAGTCGTCTGATAATGCTCTATAAGTCCATCAATAAGAGCAGAAAATTTCACCCTTCACACACCTTTAAACATTAAAAAAAAAAAGCTCCTGCATATGTCACAACTTTGCCTCATGTGTTTGTTATTCTAAAGCCTTATAACATTTCTACTCTGCTCACAATGACAACAAGAGGCATGTACGTTTCTTGTGAGGACCTCCTTATTAATGGACTGGAATGCGGATCACTTGCAGGTTGAGACTCGCTTCTTCAAAATATTCATGTATTCCAACCCACAATCATGCATCACAGATTTGAGTTCTTACCAAAAATCTATTTATTGTGAACGGTCACGGAGTCATCACTGTGGAGGAAGGAGGCTGTGTAAATAATGAACAGAGCAGTATTTGCTGCTGACCACTTGAAACACTGCCCATTTTCACACCTAAGCACACCTAGCCAGTGGCGGCAGAAAGTGGGTAGAGACTATGCCCAGAGGACTTTCTCAATGTTGCAAAAGTGCTCTCCAACATTACCCAACAGTCTAAGAATCACTTCATTTGGAGCAGCAGCTTTTATTTGTATTGGATGGAAGTTAAGTGTGATCTCTGCCATATTGTGCAATAATTCAGTCTTGTGCTACGCTTATGTTTCTGCCTACTTACTACCTCATGATGTCATGTCAATTCAACAATGGAGGGATGTAGGCAAGCACACTGAGAACAGAAATAGATCATTAATTCCTTGTCAGTGGCGAACCGATACTGAGACCAAGACACTGCAGCAAGGAGATGAAATAAACCTCTGCTGAATACTGGGCCAAATCCTATTTCCTTATCATTAAGCCAGCAGAAACACTGTGTCCATCCAGCTGACACACACTGAGTGTGACAGGCTCTGAATCATCTGCAGAGGCCCTATATGTAATCTAAACATACTGCACCAGCGTAGGCCTGCTGCTCTTTTTGCCTTCACGGCTTTACCTCAGTTCAGTTTCCAGTAAAGAAGTTTATATGAGGTCAAAGTACAGACAGCAAGGTGGGGACATGGCATCTCAATGAGTGACAGAATAGCAAAGATCAGACTGTGTAAATATTATAAACTAATATAAATGAGCATATATAAACAATCAGTGCCAAAAAACAATTCATGCACCTTCAATGATAACTAGAGTTGGGTCGATTTCCGGTTTTGCCAGTCCGGTCTGGTCTACGAGATTAAACCAATTTGATTTATGTAAAGCGGCTGAACCAGCATTTGTCATTATGTAATGTCACGTTCTGGCAATTTCAAAAGTAGCCCACCACAGTGCTAAATCCAATCAAAGTGCATATGTAATAAGCAATCTGACAGCCTGATGAATATATCATGTTTGTAAATTTACTAATGAAGCAACGAGTGTCATACAGGTCGTGTGTAATTTATTGCCGAGCCGAGCGGGCTGATGAAGGGGGAGAGCGGCATATGCTTGTTTGTTTACTTTTTGGGTTAATATTAGGAGACATAAAACTCAACCAATATGACAACATTTTGGATTTGAAGAAAACAAAATAGCTGTCCTTACTGGCTGCAGGCACTGTTATGAGATAAAATTTCATCTGACACTTCCTTTCTATTTATATCTGATGCTCGCTATGAAAGTGCTACAGTGGACAAGGACCGACTGATTCATGAAGTTGAAATGAGGAATTATTCATATAAAACCTCCTTATTTCACTACAAAATAGTGAACACACATCAGCTGGCTGGAGGGAGATCACCAGGAAGATTAACGTTTCTGCTACGGTAAATGACCCTGAATAATATCAAGCTAGCTTTAGGATACTTGCTGTTGGCTATATTGTTTGTCATTTCCAGTAAATATCACAATATAAAACATGTCTTCTTATTCAAAAAGTAATGTTACAAAGGTAGGTAGATAGCAAGTAGGCTACTCACCTATCGTTTAAATCTTTATGTCTCTGGTCTGATGTTGAGCACAAAGCTGATAGCTACGAGGTTTGTTTATATGAAGTAACAGAAGTGCATATTTAAGGGACTGAGTGTGGACAAAGAGCTCCAGTGTAATGTGATAGTTAGAGACTTTTCTGTTGGGACAGTGTGTCATTACGTTCAACTCAGAATTGATTGCTGAGTCAAATGGGACCCCTGGTAAAATTATGTAAACCGGTCTGGTCAGGTGTTTGGCAGGGTTGGAAATAAACTTTTTTGTCCACCTGCCACTGTGGCTGATGCATTAAAAAAACTACCAGCCACTCAATAGTTTACCATTGTTTCATTGGCGGGTGAGTGAAGCAAATCGAGCAACCACTTGCATATTTTACCAGCATTTGGCTGGTGGCTTGTGCTAATTCCCATACCTGGTGTTTGGCTTAATATCAAATCAGTCTGAAAATTTTCACACCAGCCCAACCCTCCTGACCACACATACACACAACTGAGGTTCATCTGTTTGTGTTGGCCTTTAGTTGGTTCCAGCCTGAGAGGGAGCATGGAGCTGGCAAGACTCCCTGGTGGCATTGGCTGACCCACTTCTGTGCAACTCTATCCCTAATGTGACCCGCTAGAAAGCCAGAGGACACACATGCACAGGCAAACACACGCACACACACACACACAACTGAAACTGCCTGATTACAAACCCAAGAGGACTGAGCGGCAGAACTACTAAATGCTGCTGATGGCTATCTCTCTCCTTCTCATCCCTCTCCGTGTTCTGTTTCTCTCACTTTGTCTGAAGATCAACCATTAGGGCTCTGCTATCTGATCCAGCTAAACTAGCTATCAACATCCGGAGTGAGTTTCTGGAAGGTCTATGCTTAATCTAGGCTGTCAGTTTCAAGTAGAAAAGTCAATATAATCATGCTAAAGGCAAGATAAAGAGCACATCCTTGCTTTCTTCTTTGATTAAAAAATGTATAAATGAGGCCACATGCAAGAAAGGTGCTTCTTTTAACTATCTCCTCTCTAATAGAGGCTCAAAAATACCCCTAAATTCTCTAAAGATATGTAATGATACACATAAAATAGGTATTATATTTTAGAGGCCAATCAGATTGTTGCTGCACTACCACACAAAACCAAGTGACGCAGCATGTGGAGATAAGTTTGAAGTCTGATGTGTGCTGTGATCAGACAACATTATTAAAAACAAAACCCAGTAAACAAAACTCAGTAATCAAATGTCTTACTGACAGCTGATGTTTGTGCAACGTCTTCCTGGAAGATGAGGATTTGATTAAAAAGACAACTTTGAAGTAAACTGACATTTCGCCAGCTGGAATAGATCACACAAGAGGTGTCTCTTGCTCTAGTCTCTCTATGTATCTGTATTAATGAATATCAATTTAATTTCAAGGTCAAGGCTTTTCAAGTCTGATTTAATTTTGGTCTGCAAA
This sequence comes from Plectropomus leopardus, assembly GCF_008729295.1. NCBI lineage: Eukaryota > Metazoa > Chordata > Actinopteri > Perciformes > Serranidae > Plectropomus > Plectropomus leopardus. The sequence goes on along the minus strand of NC_056469.1, from coordinate 28,623,137 downwards.
TTAATCTGTCAATCACCTGATGAATCGATTAATTATCTGGCCTAGAAAATGACTGAAAATAGGGAACATTGCTTATTTTCCCTGAGCCCAAGGTGTTGCCTTGACTACACAAATATTCAAAAGTATTTAATTGGAATAAAAGACTAAAAAAGAAAGAGAGAGGCTGACAATTCATCACATTGGAGAAACTGGTACCAGAGTTTTGCTTGATAAATGACTTGAAGAATAATTGATTCTTTTCTTGCCAGTCAACCAACTGATTAATTGAGCAATTGCTTCAACACTACTTGTATTTCTAACCATTTCTCATCCCTTCACGTCTTAAAGGTACACTTGGTAAGTTTCATAAGAAGTACTTTTATACTTTTAATGTTTGCTGAAACCATCACTACATCCACATAATAGTACATGAGACAGATAGTCTGTGAAAAACATCATCTTCCTCCTCCTCGCAGTGCCTCTAATGGCATTTGCAAGAATCTACCATTGGCTGGAGGAAAAAAATCAAATCAGAGCAGAGGAGTCTCTCATGCAGCTATCAATCACGCAGGCTTTTACGTGTATCCGTTGAATTGGATTCGGCAGTTCAATATGAATATAAGACTATTTCTTCCTCTTTTTTTGGTTCCTTTTTTCTGGGTTCTGTCGGACCTTCAAGGTGACAGTGACATTCACATAACAAATTATAAACAAGCCACATTATCCCTAAAGAGCAATCTGAAATGTGCCACACTGTTTGCCCTCACTGGATACCCCCCAAAAAAGGCAGAGTCTGAATCATATTAAGTTGCTGTGAGCTGTAAATTTGCCATTTCTAGGTCAAAGGCAGAACGGTATCTCGTAGCATGACCAGGCAAAGCCTCTCCTCCTCCAGAAAGCTGCCCCTGTCGCACCCAAACTCACCCCCGATCTAAAATGCCACGTAGGGCTAGTAAATCTAGCAAATGATTCCTCCATTCGGGCAAATTAAAAAATATATACATATAAATAATGTCACTAAAATAATGTCACTAATATAGTATAAAGACCGAATCACAATGTTTATTTACAATAACTTCCAGCTAGAAAACCGCCATGTAAAGTACATAAAATCAAAAAGCGCTGAGCAAACTATGCCTTAATTGAGTAGTTTTAGCCAACTTAAAAAGCTTAATTAAGAATATATCTACAGCCTCTGACTGATGACACCAATCTCTGACTCTCGTGGCCATACAATCATGTCAATCGCTGCTTGTGACTTGCTGTCATATGGTCAAACTAGGTAGAGCTGATCAAATAAGAATCAAGATTCTGTTATTACTTTTCCTATTTCTCACCTCAATTGTTTTCCTAAATATATTTTAGTGCACTTTTTAGCTTTTTAGGTTGTTTTCATTAAGATGCAGTAATGCCATGAGAAGCACCATAAGAAAGTGGAGAAACATGAGTTTTTCACAGATGATCTATCGCATATGCTACTCGTGTCGATAAAATGACAGTTTCAGCAAATATTGTACCTTAATTTAACAACTCCTGCTTTAAGCAGGTTGCAGATTAGTTAAACAACAGAGCAAAAAGCAGAACTACAATAAATCCAGCTCACTGACATTTTCTGTGCTTTGCAGCTAAAAATACTAACCAGCCAGACAAGCACACTGCTCTGTTGCTAATGTCAGGTCTCGGTGACTGTGCAGGCAGAGGCTTGATGTTTCACTGTCTATGTCAGCAATGATATAGTAACAAAGCAGGGTGACCTAAGTTTTGGGGGACATACAGGCTAGTATGAGCTCATCTTGTGTACTAAGTGTGTGTACATGCATGTGTCTGTTTATGTGTATGTGTGTGTTTGCATGTGCGTCTGATCCGGCCATAGTCTGGAAGGAGGAACAATGGCATTCCTGTGCTCTGAGCTCCAGGTGGCTGTGGAAACCCAATCCCAAACCAAGCCTTGCTGGCACACAGAGTGCCGGGAACGCCGAATGCTGCTGCCTCCCTCCGGAGACATGGGCCAGAATAGAGCTATTGTTCCAGACCAGCTCGGAGCAATAAATGCACCACAGCCACCCTCTGTACATAGCACATACACTCACAAATACCAATACACATCAACGGAGTGGATATCAGACATTTTACCTTCAATTTGATTTCATATACTGTGCAGCAAAGCCAAGGGAAAAACAAAAGTCTACAAATATCTGTTTCAGAGAGCCTAATTAAAAACACAAAAAGGTAAAACATCTTGGTTGCATTTGATCACAGGCTTTATAATTGAGTTTTGTACAGATTAAACTAATTGCATTCCAAAGGATATTATTATCATGATTATTACCACCTGTAATACCATTACACGATGGAAACACACACAACCTAATACTTACACGTGCTCTCTATACGAGCTTAAACCACAGTGACGCACCCACACATTTTATCCCTTATACATGTCGAGAGCCCTCATTGAAGTCATTAACTTCTTATAGGCAGAGCCTTATTTCATCGGAATTCAAATACACATAACTCAATTTAGGTCCCGCAGATTGGCCAAAATGTTGCCAATCTTCAAAACTCTCAAATCAAGTATATGTGAGAGTGAGATACATACACAATAGCAGGCACATCTGCTGAGGCCTGAACACACAGTCACCACACAGAGCAGGAAACGCATCATGCCGACTCCACGGCCTTGAAATGAGGAACATGATTCATTTCCTTTCGATGCTGGACAGTCATGGCTACACATAGAGCTGAGTTTAGACATGCAGCTCTGAAGCAAGCAAATATGACACACATACAACCTCGGGGATAAAGAGTAAAGCTTGCCCAGGGCAAGTAAAATGCCATGTAGGGCTAGTAAATCTAGCAAATGATTCCTCCAATCGGGCAAGTGAAAAAATTTTTAAAAAAATAATTTTTAAAAAAATTAATTAAATAAATAATTTAAAAAACATGGAAAACTGACGTTTAACAATGTTGTAAAAAACTCAGATTTCTATGTAATTTTTAGTATACAGCAGGTTAAGTGTGTAAAAAGATGCTCAATCAACAGAGAAATGAATGCAGTCCGTATTCAGAGACTGTGCCTTAAAGTTGTGATGAAGATTAGCTGTGCTTTAGGGCAAAGCTAATGGCGATTATAGCAGACAATAAACAAGTATACTGTAAAGACCGAATCACGATGTTTATTTAAAATAACTTCCAGGTAGAAAACCTTCACGTAATGTACATAAAATCAAAAAGCGTTGAGCACACTATGCAGTAATTGATTCGTTTTAAGCCACCTTGAAAAAAGCTCTGCTTAAAAAACATCTATATCTGTTTATTTATAGACTATATTAAGAATATTTCCATAGCTTCACCTTGCTGTAGGACAGCCCTTACCTACTGGGATTAAAAGCCATTATCTCAAAAACACTAGACTCTATTGAGAAAAACTTGCTGTTCTATTGCTGCCTCCATTAGCTATTATGCAAGGTGAAACAGAGCAAATACTCAAATATTGCGTTTTTTTTTTTTTTTTAGATGACTAAAATTTTGCTGCGTCCCCATTCACTGCAGTATGCAGTTTAGCTTCCATGCTGGTATGTTTGGTTTATCAAAGATGCTAGCAAATCAACACAGTTCATAAAATAAGCACAACAGAAACCTCAGATGGGTCCGACCACTGTATTCAACAACTATATCTTCATATGTTACAGTTAACATTGAAAATGAGAACAGAAATAAACAAGTTTGCTGAATGTACATATTTCCCCAATCTAAAACAATAACCAGTTTTCTACCTTGGAAATGACTTTTGTTGTGGGCACGACATCACAGTGATTCCCTCTTTAAAGCCCCTTTCCCAGTTTAAAAAATCCTGCTAACATCTGGCTTTTTTTAATGCAATGCGAAAGGTTATACTTGGCATTCACACCCCTGTCAAAGACTCTGCAGTAGTCATGGGTATTAATCAGCTCCTGCTCTGATCGACAGTAATGGAAACACAACACCCACATGAATTTGCTGATTTTAGCCCCTTAACCGGCAAGATGCAATGACATGTTACCACAAAATACTCTCTGTCTCCGGCCACGCAGCGCTCAAACGTCGATCCAAATTAGTATGCACCAAGTTTAAGAGAGACTGAATAAGTACAAGATATATAAAAAGACAAGGATTACCTGAGTTTAAAAAAAAACCTGTGTACACATGTTCATTTTGGTGGAAAAGGGGTATAAAGATAGAAAGTGACGCTACAGTGCTATTAGATTCCCGGGATGCAATGACAATGCAGAGATGTTAGGAGCTCAAATGTGAAATGCTCGGAAACACTGACCAGACTGGGCTTTTTCCGAAGGAGACATGCGATAAAACAGAGCGTTTCAGACCGAGAATGAATACAGGTATATTCAGGCAGATGGTATGAGGAAACAATGTGTTTTTTCGAGGTTAAAGCATGCAAACATGTTCTAGTAGAAACCCAAAATACGAGTACAAACCTGAAAATGAGCATGATATGAGACCTTTAAACTCTGAACCCAAATCAGGAAAAATGCTTGTGCTGACAACCTGCAAGTCACAAGTACTATTCACATTTCAAGGCAGCATGCACAAGTTAGTACCTCCTCTGAGCAGTGTAGCTGCACCACACAGATATTCCTATTCAAAATGTGATCAAAGCAAACCGTTCATGTTCAGGGATCATGGGACCAATGCTACAGGTAGCACAAGGCTACAGCAGCTTCCCTCCAGCTGCACAGCATATTGTCCTACTGCATACAGACAATGCCACACACACACACACACACACACACACACACACACACACTGTATAAATAATACAAGCTCCTCTTTTCCTTTCCTTTACAAAACATGACAGATTGATTTAGTTGGTTCTCTGACAATTCTACAGCTTCATCTGCTCTGCAGCTGCAGACTTGAAGGATTGATAGTCAAATCATTTTTGTTTTTAAATCTCCTGAGATAATTACAGCATTATCAATGCATGGTCACTCACGCAATGAGTTTCTCTTTCACACATATCAGGCCCCACATGCTTAACCTTTTGAAACCAGGAGGGCTATCACTTTCCTTGTGCTGCTTTCAGATGCCTTTCACAAGTATTTAAACCTTTGAGCCCAGAGTCAATTTCTTTCAAAAAAAACATTGGGAAAAGGCAATGAGAAACTTAGAAATATTTCACAAATTGCAAGGAATTAGTAGATTTAGAAATTTTCTTTTTTTAAAAAAAGCTCCAGAAAAATGTCTAAGATAAAAAGAAAAAAAGCTAGGATAAAACTATTTATTAGACTTCTAACTTAGCCTTACTTATTAATTAGATCATATTATCATGATTGAATTTTTTTAACATGTTACAGAATTATAATTTACAAGCACTTTTTTCCCAGGTCATTTTCTTTGTTTACTTTAACTTTTTTTCAGGTAACTTTCATGCATGGTTTACTAACGTCTTTTTACTAACTTCACTTGTGTTGTTTCTCCTTTATTTGCTCATTGCCTTCTACCCATGACAGAAATCAAGCCAATTTACGTACGTTTCAAATGGTAAAACAAAACCCCTATAAACAGATCTTCTTTTCAGACTGAATTACAAGAAATGTAATTAAGCTCTGCTCAACAGAGGGGGAGGGCCCTAAAAATCTGCAGCCCCTCAAGGAAGGAAAGCTGTTCAATCTAGTTTCCCCCCTCCTCCCTATATGTGTCAGGCTAAGCTACATCATCTGACCTCTATGAGGACACAGGAGACACAACAAGCTCCAAGCAGGGGTTAAACTCCGGGGCTGTGATGCAACACCGAAGCTCAGAAATGTTCGTGAGAAAACTATAAAAGACGTTTACCAGGAAGAGGACATTTGCAGTCAATACAGTGACCATTTTTCTCAACGTTAAGCACGAACAGCTTTTGGGAATTGTACGGTATCTGTCAACTGCCTCAAAAGCCATTTGAATGGACTGTTAGAGTTAGAAAGTTATTTTTTAAAATGGTAGTACTAAATGTGGCTATAATTATCATGTTACATATTTGAAATTATGTAACAGAATTAATATATTTTTAAGCATTTTCCTAGGTCATTTCCTTGTTTTTTTCATCTTTTACTTTTTTAAAAAACTTACTTTCTGTTAATTTTTGTGCAAGTTTGACTAATTTCTTGCTAATTTTTGGGTCGTTTCTTTTTTCAGTGCTCATTATCTTCGTCACATTTTGAAAGAAATCAAGCCAATTTACTCAGGTTTTAAACAGTAAAAAACTCCCTTAAAAAGCTATTTTTTCTTTAATTGGATTACAAGGAATGTGATTAACTGGTGTTGAGGGGGGTATTTTCAAATCTGCAGCCCAAATACACTATACTTGCAACTTTAGCCTAGTGAAGTTGTTTTATTCTAAAATAACTGCAGTATTGATACTGTAAAGTAGTAAAATGGTTACTGAGAAATAAATGAGTTGTCATTATAACCTTTCTAAAATAAAAAAAGTTTAAGGTGGCCTAGACCTTTGCACAGTAGTGTATGTATGTTTTTGTCTCAAATAAACAATATTTTAAAAAAACGAAGTAAATGTGGATTTCTTTACATTCTTAAACAAACAAATTACACATTAAAAGCTCATTAATGCTCACGAGGAAACTAGACAAGACCTTCACCAGGTAGAGGACATTTAAAGTCCACACAGGGACCATTTTCCCAAACTTTAAACATGGACAGCTTAAAAATATATGTGGTTATGTGTTAAGTGTCTCATTTGAATAGACCGTTAGGGAAACTCGCTGCAGTCAAATGCGGCAAAGTGAAAGATAACGTTAACCTGGCCCATTCACGACAAACCGACAGTCAGAGAGTGAAGTATTTACGAGCGTCAATATTACCAACACAAAAAACATCCGTACATTCAAGACACTCGACACCGGCTTTGGAAACAGTAACTGCGGGGTAATTTAGCTGCGAAGTAAAAGTGAAAATGTGTGTTTAACGGTCAGTCGCATCACATCCACCGTTGCTTGGCTGCTTCTGTCAACACTGCCATAGCGCCAGTCCGCTGCTACCAGATACCGTAACTGCCCCCAAAACAAGCCTGACAGTGTGACTCAAAAACAAGATTAAAGCAGTGAATTTGTTAGCTTACCTAGTAGGAGAGGGCACCTCAATCCACGGCGGGCTAGCTAGGAGGAAGAAAACCGACGGTTCAAAGTATCACAGCTAAGTTAGCGGGCTAGCTAGCTTAGCGAGCTAACGATGGGGGGGAGTGTGGTCCTCTCAGTGTGTCGTCGAGACAAACCTCAAAAACCAAGCCGGGGGAGAGGTGTTTATCGCGTTCACTGCGGCCACAAGAGCAACGTCCAGTGTCAAAAGGCGGTGTAAGAAGAGACATCCACGTGGAAAGACCGTGGTTGTGTTTGGGGTCGAGCCGGGAGTAGCGCTATGCGGTGTGTGGTCTCTCTCCGGGCGGACGCGCTGCCTCTGCCTGGCCTGAAGTCCGTCTGACTGAGAGAGAGGAGCTCCGCTGCTGATGTGCGGAGCAAACAGAGGCAGCATCACTGCTCATCCCTCCCTTCACCACCTCAACCCGGAAGAAATACTACATATGACCCCATCCTCTTTAGTCCAAAATACATTACAGATGCAGTCAAGTCAATTTTATTTCACTCTTAGCCTCAGAGGGCTTTACAGCATGCGACATCCCTCTGTCCTTAAACCCTCACATTGACTAAGGAAAAATCCCCCAAAAAAACCTTATAACGTTTTTTTTATGCAATGTGTGCAATACATTTATTTTTGGGCTGTGCAATAACATATCACACTGCTTCTCTTAATATTCCTCTGTTGATTGTATCTACTATAGCACTCTTTTTTTCCTCGTTATTAACTCGTTTATTCACCTTTATTTATATTTTATATACTATTTTATATTTATAGGATTTGTATTTCAAATTTATATAATGTATAGTGTCTAATATTTACATTTTGCGGTCTTGTAAATAATTTCCCTTTCAGGAATGAATAAAGTAGCCTATTTTCTTTTTTACTCTATTCTATCCAAATGCTGCACCATCCATGTAGTCTTTGCCGATGATATTGGCCACACAAATTTGGATTTAACAATATTAATTTAAGCATTGTTTGGTTTATCAAAATTGACAGAACTGACAGAAAAATAAAAATTCTTGTGCCTGTAATTTACCTAACAGTAAGCTAAAATGCAAGGGTAGCCATTCACACAAAACAACCAGAGACACAGAATTATCACAATGAGACACAAAACAACCACAAAGACAAACAAAATGACTACAAACAGACACAAAACAACCAAGAAAGACACAAAATTACCACAATAAGACAGAAAGTCCCTTATAGAGACCCAAAATGACTACAGCACAACCACAAGGACACACAAAAAGACCATTAACAGATGTATAATAACTAAAAAAAAAGGGCAAAACAACTTTAAAGGCCTGAAGTCAGTCTGACTTTGAGAGAGAGAGGAGCTACGCTGCTGATGTGTGGAGCAAAGAGAGGCAGCATCACTGCTCATCCCTCCCTTCACTACCTCAACCCGGAAGAAATACCACATCTAATACCATCCTCTTTTAGTCCAAAAAAAATGTACAAATGCATCCAAAAGCTGCACTGTCCATCAAGGTGGTTTTTGCATGTGATACTGGCTGCACAAATAATTCAACAATATTAATTTATGCATTGTTTTGGTCATTAAGATTGACAGAACATTTGGTAGAAAAAAAATTAAATGATGATAACCTATTAGAATTAGAATATTTAACAGAGATCACACAAATGATCAAGTCAGAATGTAAATGTCAAACTATCAGATAGTATTTTACATTATAGTTATGGACCATACATATATCACTAACAAAAAAACTTGCAGGTTATCTTGTTTGAAACAAGGACAAGTCAAAAGACCACAGAGAGACATGAAAACACCACAAAGAGATTCAAATGTACTGAAAAGAGACATAAATAAACGACAAAAGACACAAGATCACCTCTATGAGAAATGAATTTAGAATTAAGAGATCCAAACAGATGTATAAAGACACAAAACAACCAAAAGAAGAAACAAAAACACCACAAAGAGATATAGAGAAACTGCAAATAGACAAAATAACTACAAAAATGGGAACCAGATAGAGACACAAAGGGCTACAAAGCAACATAAAACAACCAACACAACCAACAATACACAGACATTATTACTACAGAGACACTAAACACAAACAAAAAACAACACAAAGCTTTATGAGACCCAAACAACTACAAAAACATGCAAAAACAACCAAAAAGAGACACAAAACAATTACAAAGTGCTACACAACCAAAGAAAAAAAATTGCCTTAGAGACCTGACTAGAGACCGGACTACAAAAAACACTACAAGGAGACACAAAACAACTAAAAGAGACAAAAAATTACCCCAAAGAGACACAAACAGCACAAAGTCTGTGCTCAGTCCTATGTAGGACGGATTGTGGGGCCCTTTGCATATCTGTGCCCAAGGGCCCATTGTCTCATAATCTGCCCATTTTAAAGGGTAAGATGAATCACATGCGTAACTGTAATGAAATAATTTCATACAAATCCCTCAGTAAGTAAGTAAAGTAAAGTTTCATGTCATTCATCTTTTGCCTGAATAGGCAGGCAGCCTCGTTGGGATCACTAGTGGCTAAAAGAGGTCGTTTATATTGTTTTAACCAAAGAAAGAAAATATGTACCAGCAGCACATGGACCCTCAGGGAAGCTGCTATTGCCCATGGAAAACAAGAATTTCAACACATTCAAAGCAAACAATACTTTGAGTGAAACAACAAGAAACCCAACTGAAGCTTCTCCATCCTTTTTTAAAACTAGAGTTTTGAAGAACTTTTCAAATATTTTACTGCCTATGAAAATGCAAGACATGAAAAGTGGCTCCTGTATCCAACGTCCTTGCCATGTTTTTCTATTTTTAGTAATCCATCTATTTATCCCTTGAACTTATCAGTCTGTATTAATCAAAGCTGCTTCATGTTCCCAAAGTCTTATCAGGTCATTGGATGATACAATCTTGAGTGCAGGAAAGTTTCATATCTGAATTAATTGGGAAACTTCAACACTGATGAAAACTAGAATTACCGCCATGTGGTTGTATCCCTCCATACACCAGTCAAGTTTCCATGTTTCACACAGAAGGTCTATACAATCAGCACATTTTAGAGGTGGACACCCAAAATTTGTGGCATCAATTCAGTATCTGACCAAATGTCTCTCCTTCTGTTCCTGAGTTATGATGTTGAGTAATGGCCAAAAAAGTGTTTTTGCGGAACATTATGATGTCACAGTTGATCTTTGACTTGGATAGAAATGTCAAAACTTAATAATTATATCCGCTTAGACATATGTGTGAAATGTGAGCATTAGAATTCCTTGGCCAAAAAGAGGTTTTATGAGGTCACCTTGACCTTTGACCATCAAATTCTAATCAGTTTAGTCTTGAGTCCAAGTGGATGTTTGCACCAAATTTGAAGGAACTCCTTCAAGACCATCCTCAGATACTGTGGTCACAAAAATGAGACGGATGTAAGGTCACAGTGACCTTGGCCTTTGATCACCAAAATCTAATCAGCTCATCCTTAAGTCTACTCGAACGTTTGTGGCAAATTTGATGAAATTTCCTCAGGGTGAGATGAGATGACAGGTTATAAGGAATGAGATGGATGCAAGGTCACGGTGATGTTGACCATTGACTTTCAGTTCATCCAAGAGGTTGTTAATGCCAAATTTGAAGAAATTCTTTCGAAGTGTTCTTGAGATATCACATTCACAAGAATGGGATAGACGGACAACAAAAACAAATATGCCTCTGACCTCAGGCGTTGCCAGTGCTGTTACATTATCTATCCAACAGGAGGACACATACATGTTCATAGAAGCCTTTTTGTTTGAGTTTCTGGGTACCTTTGTGTTGAAATATGTACTCATAAATGACAAATCACTGCTGAAACTGGTGGCAAGTTAACTAAAAGGTCGATATGGCAGAGGGCTTTAACTACCACCTGTTTTTATGGGCCACTACTTGCAAACACGCCATCAATCCAATAAGACCGCCGATGCAGCTAAGAGTTTGTCACATATTGTTTCATGTCGAGGATAGAAATTGGACTGAAAACGGTGGAGAAAAAGAGAGTGGGAAAGAAAATTGGCTCCTCTTTTCCACCTGAAGGAAGAGGAGAACTGTTTATGGCAAACACTCTCAGTTACAAGGTGCTATAAATAAGATGTCAACAGTATTGCTCACTATTACCTGTTCCATCAGGGGAGTGTTTAAATGTCTTGACTGCAGGCATAACCTTTTTTTCGTCACAATTTATTACCAGAATAAGAAAAGCACTTGGGAGTGCTCAGACCGTTGCCGGTGCCAGGCAGCGCTGTAGCCGCCTGACTCAGTGAGTTTATTTTCTGCAGTTGATACCAATTGATTGGCCGCTCATTCACATAGATTATCAATGCTTTTTTTTCTGATTGGCAATACATTCACGGGTGTAACTCTGTGTAAGATTCACGGTGGCCACCACATGATGTGCAAGATGCAGTGTCAGTCCGCTCTTTTCCCAGTTACACATGCAAATTGGTTTGTGTCGGCGTGGCTGCCAAACTCCTGTTGCAGATAATGAAGTCAGAGAGGAGTCGTGTCTCATTTTTATGACTCAACGTTCTACCTGCACAGGCAGGAAACACTCTGCCTCGACTTGATGAGATGCGAATAGCAATACGGCAGCACTTCTGGGTCAGGTCATGCAGAATGTATTCAGGAAGCGAGATTCAGTGCAGTCAGTGATTAAATATGAGATACACACAGTCTATTTGCATTCTCCCGGACAAACTTGCCTTCTTGTATTAGTCATTATACATCTGCAAAAGGTTCTTACAACTTTGGGTTTTTTGTTGTCTGCAATTATATCTTTCATTTGGATGAAAAAACCTACTGTCAGCTACTTTTGGGATACAGAAAATCCACTTTAAAGGTGTGAAGGATTTAATTTAAAAAGACAGTTTGATTTTGCTGTTCTTTGGACACATATCTTGTTCACATTGTTAAGAGTAGATGTAAGACTTTTGTCTTTGATAAAGCTTACCCAGCTGGAACCAGTGCTGTTTGACATTAATACCCGGTTGAATTTAGATTGTGACATTGAGTGACCAAAGTTCAGTGTCAGGATAACATCTAATGCCAGCATCAACAGCATTTTGTTCAACTGCATTTTGGATGCAAATTTGGACAGATCCTAAACTACTGTAACGGGGTGCGGACCTAACTGCAGCACAACAGAGCAGGTGAGCTGTTGGTAATGACCTTTATTTAATCTTTTGGCAGATTGAATAGAGCAAATGTGAGTATAATCGGGGTGCAGGTAAGTAGGGACAGTTATCAATTATGTGGTGGAGCAGAGTTCATGGGTCGAGCAGAGTTCGTAGAGAAACGGGTGAGTTCACATTCACAGCCGCCCTCTAATAGTTTGGGACATATGGAAAGCAAATATTAGAGGGAACATTATAGCATATTCTTCCTCCCTTAAAACCAAATCCATATTACAGCACAAAGAATACCGAAAACGAATGATGTTTCGACATAGTTTGTTGTGTATAAGCATAAGTCAGCCTCAAAAGCTGTGCCAAAAACTGCATTTCCTTTAATGGCCACTTGAGACTGGCTCCAAATTTTACAGCAGAAATAAAACCTTTTTTAAGACTATTTTTGGCTTTTGACTTTTTTTTTCAAAGACTAAAAGCGGTAGATTAAAAGGAGGAGAGAGAGGGGATGGCTTGCAGCAAAGGGCTGTGGGGTGGAATCAAACCTGCAGCTGCTGTGTCAAGGACATAGCCTTTAAACATGGGACACCAGTCCAATCAGGCGAGCTACCAGGTACCCCAAATAAACCTTTTTTTAACGGCCTGGCACAAAAATGGCTTTAGTCCCTATAGCTAATTTCAACATCCATAACAACTGTATGGGGGATGATCACTCACCTGTTTACATTTTATTAAGGCCAAAAGTTAAGCATATTTATCTACACAGTTTTCAGATGACTCTTTAAGTGCTTATAATCCAGAATAGTGCAAATAGAAAAGTTGAAAGCAGACTTTTTCCTCATGCAAGTGTCTCTTATTCACTAAACAAACCTCATATTCACATTCTCTATCCACTCATACAGATGTCCTGAAACGATGCAGGGTCTGCCTGCACACACATGCATGGATGCCTGCACGTGATCCCCATTACAAACATTGACACATATCCAGCACCAGTCAATGGCCTGCTGACACAGATCAATATGCTGTGCTTCAGGCTGTGGCTTACATGTTTAGCTTGCATACCACCCAGAGTCACTAGAGCAGAAAACTCCACCAACTTGCTTACATAATCTCATTTTAAATTACATCCCCAGCAGCATGCATGCATGCATATGTGTGCGTGTCAACTTGAAAAATCAACTTCACTGTGAAAATGCTTTTTTTATGGTTATTTGCAGCAACAGGGCAGTTTCGAGAGGCATCGCAGACAGCTGAGAGCAATACTAAACAGTTTCCCTTGTTTGACAGAAGAGCTCTGCATGGCGCCCAGGTGTGTTTAGACTTCAAACTTGAGTACAGCTGGTGCAAAATCTTTGACTTTGATGTCGCTGGTTCCAGCCTGCTGCTCCAGCCTGAAGTCTGCCTGATATCGTAAGTGATGTGTTCATAAGGAAAGGGTGTGTGTGCGGCTCCAATGCCCCACAGTTACAGCTCATAGTTTAACTTCACCCATAAAACATTAATATCTGTTTGCAATTGAGCTCGAGCAGAGTCTCTAGATATACTTTATTCATGCAGCTGGCAGCAGCAGTGTGCCAGTGCTGAAAAATGAATGAGACATTTGGAGAGACCTTCCTCTGAATCAGCATTTCCCCTGCGAGTGTGGTCCTGCGTTCGCCGTAAGATAGGACAAGGCTGGCAAAGAAGCCGTTAAGGATTCTCTGTGTGTGTCTCAAACACGCATCCACACATACGGTGTTACACCAGCATCCCTCAGTTCATCAAGGTCTCCGTAGCAGCTCAGAGGGCACTGTGTTGAATTTCGATATGGTGGATCTTTTTTTTTGTGCATGAAGACGTCTGGATGCTGACAGGTCCTTCCCTGGTGGGCCAGCACAGACTGATGGATGTGCTAGAGGCAGTTTCCCCTCAAAGGTGTTTGTGTGAAACGCTGTGACTGAACGACAAGAGAATAACCATGTACCTCCCAAGGCATAGCACGCTGCTCTAATCAACCAGCAGATTACCGGAGGCCACGTCAGCCTGCAGAGTATCGCTGACAGCTAAGCCTGTTTAATTTTACCTGAGCTCCTGTACTTTATGAATCCCTGAAAGGAAAAGTTTTTCTCACTTCCTTTCTTTGATAGGTTAGGTCAAATGAAGTGTCTATAGTTGCTTTTAGTTATATTCAAATAATACTTTCATATATTGCTCAGGCTCACATGTAGAGCAAATCGTGCTCTACAGAGGTGCCTCCCAACCCAGGGGTCCAAAAAGACTGAAGGCTCAGTAAATAAGTCTTCTTTTTGTCATATTTGCTGGAACATTATATCCTGACAGTAGTACATGAAACACATGCTCCTTTGGCTCCTCCTAATGCTCCTAATGGCATGTGCAAGAGCCGACTCCTGCCTGAATGAAGTTTTAGTAACTGCTTGTCCACACCACAAGCTGTGTAAGAAGATGGACCACATGACAGCTCCTCAAAAGTAAAGCCAAAACATTTCAATTGCCCCCTGGTGGCCGGCTCCAAGATGTCATAAACCTCAGCCCCTGTGGGTCACACCAATAAGTCAAACTACAAATTAAGTTTTCTTCAAACATTGTTTATATCATTTAAGGTAGTTCTTTTCTCCCTGAGGAATGTAAAGGGTTCATTTCTCTAAAAAAAATTGTTTTAAGTGACTGACAGCTGTGTGTGCCAATCAGTGTGCACGAGTGTTGAAAGTGCTGCTTGCAATTGGTCAGAAGGCGCCAGAACTTGATATCACAAGGATTGCTATTGCACAGACTTTGGCCGCAAAGTACGTCACCAGAGCAGGATAGCAGCGGCCGTATATGGGATACGTTATTGCTCTTAATGCTATTGATTTTCATACAGTGGGCCTCGTATATCTTTATGCAGTCTAAGTATGTATGTGTGTATAGATAGATAGATAGATACACTAATTTCCTCTCCATTCATCAGTCTTAAATACTGACAAATACTTTATATTAACAAATGTTCAGAGACATTGATGCATGCTATTTTAGAGGTTTCCTGGCTAACTGAGTGATCCCACTTAGGGCAACACCTCCACCCAGACTGACATTCCTTGTACTTTCCCATGAATAGTAGGGTATTTTATTTTGCTATTTAACGTATGATGTGAGCAAGTGGGAAACTATTGCAATAAACTCCTAATTTTGTTTTACATGTAGTCTGAACTACTTTTTCTTTGTATCTTTGGTTAACCAAACTAGATTTGATACAAAATTAATTCCACTGTGAAGTCAGTTGTAATTTGGAAAGCGATGCTTCAAAGTAGCTTCCCAACTCTGTGCACTGTATCCTTTACAGAGAGGTTAGCAGCTTTTTCTTTTATTTCTATTGCAGAAAAAAAGTTTCTCATAAATTACACAATACTTGAATTGCAATCTGTTACAGTTACTGAAAAAAAATATGCAATTAAATCACAGTTACTAATCAAAATGTTGGTGTTTACATTGTGTGTGGTAAAATGCTTATATGTAGAATATAACATTCATTCTGTTGCACTGCATCTTTTTGTTGTGTGGGAATGGCTTCTTTTGGCACAGTTTTTTTTTTGGACATTTTTTCAACTTCAGGACCCAATTTAAAAGATTTGTTGGAAAAGAAATCAAAAGTAATCAAATGTACCTAATAAGTTATATTACTTTGATGAAGTAACTAAAAAAGTTAGATTGCTTATTACATTTTTAAAAGGGTAACTAGTAATCTGTAACCTATAACATTTCAAAAGTAACTCTGAAGACTGTAATAAGAGTGTTTTTCTGTGGTTTGCACAGATCTCCCACACCTTGTGGGTGCAAGACCGCTGTTTAAACACATGGGGGCAGCAGCACTCCACCGGGTCCGTCAGCTGCAGAGCCTTACTGTGTCTGTGTACCAATGATAATGACGGCTTTTTATAATACTTTATGTTTTCCATTATTTATTTATTCATTTATTAAAAAACTACACCTAATTTGTATGTTACTTAATGCGTTTTAATGGACCTTAACGTATTTTTTTTAATGTTTTGTAAAGTGTAAAGTACTTTGAATTCGCCTCAACAAATTGTCTGAAGTTAAATTCGGAAAACAGCAGTGCGCGCGCGTTAGTGTAGCGCGCGTGCCCGTGCGCCACACGTTCGACTCGTTCCATTATGACGTAATTAGAACGTTCACTATAAAGCATTTTCGTCATTGTTTCGTCATCTGATCTCTTTTTTAAGTCATCACACGAAAAATTACCACAAACTTTCTGGACGGAGAACAACGAGGTTGTATCGCCTGCGTGTTAGAGAGCCAACATAACAACAAAGATGACTTCAACACAACATCTTCTTGCTGAACTTCAGCTCGCAAAAAAACATTGTCAAACTGACCCCAATGGAGGGCAGAAGACAAATGTTTCAAGAGCTGAAAGCACTGGAGATGGAGCGCAGACAAAGAGTCGCTGCTCTGGAGACCATGGAGAAGTCCAAGACGGAGAGAGACAGAGAGAGTGTGAGAGAGGAGGAAAGTCAGAGGAGACAGAAAGGAGAAGCTGTGCAGAAGCTTAGGCAGGAGGCCTTGGACAAAACCAAACAAGACCAACTGCAGAAACAGGAGCTCTTGTGGAAAGAGATGGCAGAGGCGTTCAAAAGGCAGTACGGTCTGAGTACAGCCGCTGAACTCTGCCCTCTGTCAACGGTGGGAGACAAAGCTGACCCAGAGAGTTTGACCTCTGACCTGAAGTCTGCTCAGGTGAGAAAGAAAACTCTCTACAACAACTGGTCAGAGAAAAAACTGTCAGTAAGCCCATCAAGGAGAAGACCGGCCCAGATGTCTATCAGCTCTTTGCCGCAAAATCAGGTCCCAAGCCTGAAGAAGAACCCCAGGCATCCAGATCCAAGGGGGGCCTGCAGTGGGTTCGGGAAAGACTGAGAGTTGGACACTGGGCTGAAAAGTACGAGGACCACAGAGCGAAGAAGAAAGAGAAACGCATGCGCAAAACTCAGGAGCAATATGAAAGGTGGACCTCCTTCAAGCAAAGTCTGACAAGTCAAGACCAACGACTGAATGACTATTACAACGCTGGAGGATTTACTACAAGCAGACGTAGCATCCTGAAGGACGTTTTCTAATTTACATTTCTTTCACTGCACGACCTCCACACCTCTTAAACGCTATTATTATTGCACAGACAAGGTAAGTTTCTGTCAGAAATCTGCAGAAAACACACTCAGTAAGATGAGCAACAAGGTTTATGTTGTAAAATATTCATATATGTATGTATTGTAGCAAGTAAATCTTAGCTTTGGGGGATTCTTTTCAGCTGTGTGAGAAAGATTTCTGATATTTTTGTCCCAAAACAACATTTTTGACATGATGTTAATTTAAATTTTTTTGGATACTTTCATGCATAAGTGGAAAGTTCCTTTAAGCCCTTTATGCAACTGGGTTACAGCCCTTTGTAATGTATCACTGAATGAATTTATATTAATTTAAACATTTGAAGACTCAGAGAAAAATAAACTGAGATAAGTAGTAAAAGAGATTAAAGATCATTTTCTGATCTGAAGCCATCACGCTGAATTAGAACAAAAAAGGCTGTCATTAGGTTTTGGGAGCGTTTGGGCCGTGTGAGAATAATAATAAAATATAGTAAAAATAGAATAATTATGATCATGAAGAATATAGTTTTGTAAATTTTCCCCAGCTACTGTTAAATATAATTCCCTAAATCTACTAATTTCTTGCAATTTGCAGAACATTTCTTGCCAAGTTGTTTGTTGCATACTATACAACTGAAATTTCACCCTCAGCAAAAAAGTTTGTGACTCTCAGTTTTAACATAATAGATGAGTCTAAGTAAAGAAAGCAAACATTTTTATGTGACATTTATGATTCTGGGACATTCAGAGGACCAGAAAACAGCTGTGTGACAGCGAACACCGGTCTCCCCTACTCATTATATCCTATATCATATTAATTCCCGTCCTCTGATTTTTTTTTGACTGCGCAACTAACTCTCTGTTTATGTCTCGTCTCTCAGGATCATGAAAAAAGTGTCTTCAACCACATGAAGTTTCCAGTGAAGAACAACTCGGGCCATCCGGACTACACGTGTCTGCACAACTTTAGGATCCATGAGCGGTTGGCAGACTGAGGATGGACATGTGGATGAGCATCATTTTATTTCAGATTAATCACACTGAAACCATCTGTGAATAAACTGGGTTAATTTAGCTTTGTGTTGCGGAATAGGCAGTCATAAAAATACCAGCAAATGTTATTTAAGTTCGGTACGATATCCAAAGCCTCTAGTGTGAAGGCGGCTGCCAGTACTTGGCTTACAAAAGGCTGTTGGTGACGGTCTCCTTCACCAGTGGTGGTGTGACCAGTGACTTCTTCCAGGGTTGTCCTTTTGTCAACGATTCTGTTTGTGATATTCAGGATCTCAGGGCGCAGCCAGGGAGAGGGAGGGGTCTGGTTTGGGAAGCTCAAAATGGCATCTTTGCTTTTAGTGGATGATGCGGTTCTGTTGGCGTCCTCACACTTTGACCTTCAGCATGCACTGGGGTGGTTTGCAGCCGAGTGTGAAGCGGTCGGGATGAGAGTCGGGACCTTCACATCTGAGGCCGTGGTTCTCTGCCGGAAAACTTAGGATTGCCCCCTCTGGGTAGCGGGAGAGCTTAACGCTTTAAGCGAGGGAGTTCGAGTTCATGAGTGAGGGAAAAAATGGAGCGTGAGGTGGATAGGTGGTTTGGCGCGCAGCATCAGCAGTGATGCGGGTGTTGTGCCGGACTGTCCTGGTGAGAAGGGAGCTGAGCCAGAAGGCAAAACTTTCAGTTTACGGATCCATGCATGCTCCATCCCTCACTTATGAGCATGAACTTTAGGCAGTGAGCCATGCTGTACTGTAAGGGTTCACCACGCTTCCTCCCAGCAAACCTCCTTACCTGCCAGCAGTGTGAGGGGTAATTGGCTATTTGCTGGTATTTTCTGTCTGTCCAAATTCCACAACACAATGTCTTCAACCTACAGGGTTTCTCACACAATAATTTATCCGTGGTAACACCATGTATATATATATATACACACAGGTAAATTTAAATTATGTGGGAAACACTGACTTATTCACAGGTGGTTTCACAGGGCTGCACGGTGGCGCAGTGGTTAGCACTGTAGCCGCACAGAGGGATGACCAGTTCGTACTCTGGTTCTCTCTCTGTGTAGAGTTTGCATGTTCTCTCCGTGTATGCATGGGTTTACTCCGGGTTCTCCGGTTTCCTCCCATTCACAAATATGCACAGTTTAGGGTCATTGTTGCATAAAATTGGATTTAATAATTAATAAAAAATGTAAAAAAAATAAAACAATAATGATTTCTGCATGTTTTATCATGTATATGACATCCAAGTGCTGTTTACTGGATATGAAATTATAATAAAAATGTCATTCTTCAACCTTACAAAAGTACATTGTTGATCATCTGGTTGTGGAAAATTCCAGAGTATTTCCAGACTCCCATCTGTCTCTCAATATCTATGTCTGCAGCTGCACCCCAAATTGTACACTTTTTACTTTTAGTAGGTACTGCCCTCACAAAGTATGTACTGTTGCATGCAATATGCACACAATCAGGACAAACTACTTGTTCATAACACTGTATCCTAAACTTTTCTTGTACATTGGTTACCTTGGATATAAAACCAAACGCTGTTTGCTGAACTTGCCAAAGATTAAGGTAAACCTGGAGAGCTCTGTTTTTGTTATTTTGCAATGTTTGTAGTTTTAATGTGAGTTATATTTGCATAGATTGTAGATTCTAACATATAATCACATCAGTAAAATGACATATGTATTTTTCTGTCAGTTATTTACACAAGTATCTCTTTTTTGGGGGGTTATCTAGTTGATGGAGCAAATAAATAGAATTGCTGGATTTAATTTCACTGAAATCACATTCTTATGATTTCACATGACAAGTAAATGGATTGAAAGGTTGATCTTTTAATTATTTTGTTCACTAAAATAATGAATATTCCTATTATTACTATTCGTCTGGTCATCAGTGACTTGATGTGCTGTCATCCGTCATTCTGGCTGCTAACTGCTGTAAACCAGCTGTCAAGTGCAGTGTGTCTGCCCTGGAGGTCAAAGGTTTTCCTGAAATCCTTGAAGTTGTGGAGAGGACCTCGTTTTTCTTCTATTGTAATGTACACTCCATGTTTAAGATGGTGTACATGTTAAAAAAAAAATAAAAGTAATCATTCTCAAAATTCTGTCTCTAAGGTACTTCATCCACCAGAGTTAAACAACAAACATAAAACCAATTTTATGTATTGGCATGTCTCTGCCCCTTTTGGGGTCAGACAAGGGGGAATTTTCTCTCCAATTCTCTTTAATCTGTATGTTGATGACCTTTCTATCTGCCTAAACACCTGTAACACTGGGTGTATGATAGGCAATACTTTAGTCAATCATATTATGTATGAGGATGACCTTGTGGTCTTCAGTCCCTGCAGTGCTGCTCTGATTATGGTATTGTCCATGACATGAAATTCATTACAGATAAGAGTGTGGTCATGATCTGCAGAACAAAGGAGGACAAATGTCTAATGTTTCCTACTTTCAAATTGGCAGGTAATAACTTGAGATGCATGAGCCAAGTTAAGTATCTTGGGCATCTCATTACAGATCAGTTGAAGGATGACCAGGACATTTACAGGCAATGTC
This sequence comes from Plectropomus leopardus, assembly GCF_008729295.1. NCBI lineage: Eukaryota > Metazoa > Chordata > Actinopteri > Perciformes > Serranidae > Plectropomus > Plectropomus leopardus. Next base: position 28,602,150 of record NC_056469.1, on the reverse strand, counting down.
GTTCTCTATATGCTCAAGCAAACAGTTTGCTTCGCAGGTTTGGTGCATGTACAGACAGAGTGAAGGTGGCTTTGTTCAGAGCACACTGCACTCCTCTCTATACTGCCCATTTGTGGTCTAATTACAGCAAAGCAAGCCTGCGTAAACTTCAGGTAGCTTACAATGATGCTTTGAGAATTCTATTGAGACCACGTTGGTGTAGCGCCAGCGAGATGTTCGTGTCTGCAGGTCTTAATACACTGCAAACCTCGTTGAGAAATTTGATGTATAAATTTATAGGTCGGCTGAACAACTCAGAGAACTGTATAATCATGGCTTTGACAAGCATCAAATTGAGCACTACACGCTATATGTCCAGGATATGGAAGCGTTGGTATAGTAGTCTCCTCTGTGGTCATTGACTTTTTTAATTGTTTTTTAAGTAATCTGTACATATTGTGTTGGGGATTATTTATTTTATTTATTATTATTATTTATTTATTTATTTATTTTTATTAAGTGATCTTATTGCATTGTGAATATGTTGTGTATGGTACTTCTATGTGTCTTTTTATATCTTTTGTATGTATTGTCTTGCTCTTGTCTGGACCATTGAATCTGTAATAAAGTTTATTATTATTACTATTATGTATCATTGTAGTTACCGTTATATAAAAAAAACGAATTACATGATTAGTTATTTAGAAATACTTTTTCATTATTATTATTATTATTATTATTATTATTATTATTGTGAAGGAGTTCTAAATTTGAGCCGGAAGTGCAAAGATTCCACATCCGGGTTAAGTAGTGTTTACAATGTGATGGTTGGACAGCTAATGCTAAGTGCGGAGAGCGAAAGAAGTATTTACATCGTGTTTTAAAACCACTTTGCTCACAACAAATGGCATCCCAGCTCCCCGTCACCGTCAGAGCTCAGCCGGCAGCCGCCAGCTCCGCCGCTCTCCGGGGGAAGAAGCGTCCCGGTAGTCCGGCGGTGTCTGCCGGGCAGCAGGTCACCGGGGAGCAGCGGCGGCAAGAAGAAGAAACTGACGGCGACTCCAGCAACACAGGTGATCAGGTCATTTTATCAGCGACACGGTGAAACTCATCAAACTGTGATGCAGTGTGTGATGTAGGGACTGTGTTTGATCGGCTGTACTGCACAAATGAAATGTGCGCATTTCCTAAAACTGAGGTTATAAACATTATTTCCATCACTGAATAAATCTGCAGAATATTTTCTTCATTCATCGGAAAAAAAGACAAAGAAAAGGAGCAAATGCAACATCTGAAAGGTGGGTGAATGTTTAGCGTTGTTGAGGCTACTCCAATGTTGTACTGAAGTACATATTTGAGGTGCTTTACTTGAGTATTTTTCTCTACGTGCCACTTTATACATTTACTCCACTACATTTAACGGGGAAACATAAAACTTTTTACTTCACTACATTTATCTGAATGCTTTAGTTACAGATTAGTTAGTTTACAGATTAAGATTTTGCATAAAAACATGAACATGTATAATTGTGTTGTTTTGTTATGAATGTAAATTACAGTTCACACAGGTACAGCTTCAATGGTAAGTTGATTAATCAATCAGTTGATTGACAGAACTATTTTAATAAACATTTAAGTTTTTAAGATAATATTCTTTCTTTTTACAAAAATATTTTTATTGTGTTTTTGGTTTGAGTGTTTTAATCACATTATGTTGTTTGTAATAATTTTGAGGTGTTTTTTTTTTTTTTTTAAATTATGGTGTTTATCTATTCTAATTTTTAATTTTTTATTTATTAATTTATTTTTTTTTTTTTTTTTTAGATTTTTCTGCATTCGGCACTTTTAATACTTTAAGTACTTACTCCCGCATTTACCCACTTTTACTTATTTTTATAATGTGTATTAGTATTTTTTACTGAAGTAAAGGATCTTAATACTTCTTCTACCACTGCACAAAAGAGCAGCTGGAGGATTTCGTGGTATCTAATAGTGAGGTTATCAGATTGTAACCAGCTGTCAATGGTCCGGAGGATTTTACCAGGAGCCGAATTATCAGCGGAGGTCTCCTCCTCTTTAAAATGAATGCAGCATGTCATTAAAACCAGTTAAATCCAGTGTTTGGTTTGTCCGTTCTGGGCTACTGTAGAGACATGACGGCGCAACATAGACGAATACCTGCTCCCTATGTAGATATAAAAAGCTAATTTTAAAGTAACTAAAACATGAAGATTTTTACTTTCAGGTGATTATACACTGAAAAAAAACCCCAACTTATAGTCTATTTTTGCCAGTATATCCCCCTAAATCCTACACTGACCTTTAAATGATCGATCAATTATCCAAATAGTTACAGGATGTGATAGTTGTTACAGGTTGTTATAGTTACAGGTTGTTATAGTTGTTACAGGTTGTTATAGTTACAGGTTGTTATAGTTGTTACAGGTTGTTACAGGTTGTTTATAGTTGTTACAGGTTGTTATAGTTGTTACAGGTTGTTATAGCTGTTACAGGTTGATTCTCTGTTAATCAACTATTCGATCAATGAAGCAGTTTTTTCAGATCTGAAGGCAGAAGCAGCACATAAACACAGTGTCCAAAACTATCAGCCTCATAACAGAGTCATGACAGAGTGTGCTCAGCCAAAACTAGACTTTGTTTACCTTCAAAACACATGTAAAACAAGTAGCTTAAAATCTAATGTGACTACTGTTTGTCTGAAGCGGTCTCGTCTTTCATGTTTCATCAGATAACAGCGGCGGAGTCGGGGGAGGGGGTCTCCGAGGTGGCACAGTCGAGTGCGGTCCAGCCGCCGTCACAGAGTCCACAGCAAAGCCTCCACCGTTCAAAGACCCCACGTTTATGGTGAGACTTAGACTTAGACACGTTTATTTATCCCACTTGTGGGAAATTAACTTGTCACAGCAGCTGTGTGTACAGAAAAAATATATAAAAATATATAAAAATATCAATATACTATACTAGAGAGTCGATGTAGGTTTTAAGTTTATCTGCTTCTGTCTTTTTTCACTCAGTTTCTCTCCCTTTTTTACCCCTCTCGTAATCTCCGGGCAGCATTCGGGGATCGGTGGAGCAGCAGCAGGTAAAAAGAACAGGACCTGGAAGAATCTCAAACAGATTCTGGCTCTGGAGCGGACTTTACCCTGGAAGCTCAATGATCCCAGCTGTGAGTTTATGTGTCTTTATTTTTCACCATGGCGTGTTTTACTTTTTTTTTTATTTCTAAACAAGTAGGATCTGTTTCTGTATTGTAACTGCAGTGCTCTCGACTTTAATTATTTTGTTTTATGAATATTTTTCAAGGTGTGCAAGAAAGTTTTAAAGCAAAAGAACATATTACTATTTCATAAAGTGACTTTCATAAAGTTTGATCTGAAGATGAATTCTTATTTAAATGCATTTTAAATTCATTTTCAGGTTAATTTAGTGTAATTCTTCAGGCAAAAAGAGACTTCGAAGGTTCTTTACAGTAAACTGTATGTCAAAGCTCGTTGCTGAGTTGCATATTTTTTGCCTAAAATGTTTGCAGAAGCTTATTTTAGCATATTGCTTACATGTAATATAGATCATTTGATACCAGCCGACTGCCATTTTTTCCTAACGGACAAGCTCGCAGTACAGCGCTCACCAGCAGAAGTGTTAACTGGTCTGTTGTTGTGCAGTGCATTCTGGTAGGTGTAGGTTTTCTACCTCCTCAGCAAAAGCGAATACCAGTCCTTCTCCTCCGTTTCCTCTGGTCATGTAGCACCAGTTTCAAAAGTATTTGTGTCTCTCTACTGCATAGACATCCTAGTTTTAATAAACGGCCAACTTACGAGCCTGAAGTACTTTAGTATCTGTTCATGTATCACACTAATATTCAACCTGGTTTTACAGAAAGACAGAAAACAACCAGAACCTTACTGTATTACGTCGTGATGTACATAATGTGTTAAAGTTATGAGCCAGCTCCACAGAAACAATGCCAAAGTCACTGCAGACCACGGACGCTCCGGAGGGTTTCTGCCTCTTGAGCAAAAGCGTCTTTTTTCTGTTTCTCTGTTCATGTAACATCAATCTTTGTACGGCACAGACAGCCTCTAGATCAGCGAAATACACTTCAGTCAGTAGCTCAAGACCTTTCTGTGTTGACAGACTACAACATTGACGCCCCTCCCTCTCTGAAGCCAACCAAGAAATACTCCGACATCTCTGGACTTCCTGTGAGTTAACCTTTGGCTAAAATCCTCATTGTACATCACACAAAATAATGTTTTACAATCAAAAGCACACACTGAAAACTCCCGTCTCTCCTCAGGCAAATTACACAGACCCTCAGACAAAGCTGCGCTTCACGTCCTCTGAGGAGTTCTCCTACATCCGTCTCCTCCCCACCGATGTTGTTACCGGCTACCTGGCGCTCCGAAAGGCGACCTGCATCGTACCGTGACAGCCGAGCGAGTCCAGAAACCTGAAACTGGTTCAAACCAGAACTGAACTTGCGTCAGTGCAGGAAGCTGTTTGAGAGCGCAGGCTGCTCACAGAGAGGACACACAGTGTGAAGGACAGCCGCAGCTCACAGAGCGGCATCTGCTAAACATGTCACTGATGTTTTTAAAGAAGGCAACCTGAATCATAATTGTTGAGCTTGGTATTGTGCAAGAAACTGCGTTACCAGTACTAATGTAAGTCCCCCTAAAGTGATACAGACACCATTTCATTTAATAACCATGATGCGAGTGCAGGGCCGTGTAGTATAGCCATACATGTGTACAAATACACAAAACATACGACTTCACCACACCACAGGCTGCATGCAGGGGTACCACAGTCACGAAAAATCTGCAAAAGTCATGGAATTTCACAACCGCATTTTTCAAATCATTGAAAGTTTTGGAAAAATTTATGGAATAATGTTTCGTGTAGTGAAATTGTGACAATAATCCTCAGCTGATAACCTTCCACGAAACGCAGAGTCAAGCTGTTTAGGTATCCATGTGAGTTTTTTGGGGACCTGGTTAATGACTCGTTGCCAGATGTTAGACGCAGCTGCTCTAGAGATGGCAGTAACAGATAGTTTGCTTAGCTGCTGGGGGGGGGGGTTCAGGACAGTCCAGGTTCAGATCCCCGGAAGAAAAAGGATCAAATGCAGGATTCGTTTGGAGATGTTTCAGTACCACACAATACTCTGCTGAAACCCAGCCCTATTAAAGTGACAAAAAATGCAACAAATGTGAAATTTATTTTTTTTTCTCATTCAAAATAATATAAACAAAAAACGCAGAGTGATCTCTTCTTCTATTGGTTAGACATTTCTGTCAGTAGCTGGATATTATAATGTAACTATCTGAGAATGTCCAATGAACTGGACAAAAAAGTGTTTATAAACCCGATTCAAAAGTCAACAACAGAATATTACTTTGCTTATTTGTTCAGATACATTTCCCAGCATCTTCAGTGATATTTTCCCAATAAGTGTTGGCAAGTTTGAGAGCTTTGTGTTTATTTACTTTTACTAAATCCCTGGGAACATAAAGTTGTTCTCAAGTATTGAATACAAGCAGTACTGGCCAAGGTGCTGCTGAACGCCCCCTTGTGGTTAAACATCTGCTTTTAGTGGCGTAAATTCAAAATTTGTTGTCTGTTTTAAGCCTCTGTTTCTTTGTGTAATATCAGTTTTCTCAGGGTGATATTTGTTTCAACCTCCATACAATACAACCTTTAACCACATTTGTTGGACATCGGTATAAAATAAATTCCACTATGTCTGACATGACTCATCCACACCTGCTGCAGCCGTTTCTTGGCTCCTCTGTTTCATGCTGTAGCCTGCATGTATGTAAGCTATGCAAATGTAGCTGGGCCAAGTCTGCCTCTTAATAAGCCAGGAGCCACTGAGCAGGCCTAATTTCACACGCGCCATATGTAAATGTAGAATTGGTTCCACATGGCTCTAATTCCACAGCTGCATTTGATGTATGATTTGCTCTCCGACTGGTTGACTGTAGATGTCTCATTAATCACACATGGCAGGCATCCAGGATTATTCCATGGTATATTTTACGCTATTTTTCACAAACCTGATGAACGAGGACCAGTGTATTTCTCACGTGAATGATCCCTATTATGCAGAAACTAAGAATAAAGGCACCGCCACGGTCTTTTGAAAAGTATGAGAACCCTGCGTAAAAATGGACCTGTGAGCTTTACACTGTGAGCACCGCTGAGAGTCCTTACCTGATGAGATGAGGAGACGCACATGCCAATACTTTCTCAACTTCTGCGGTTCTTTCTTGAGGCTTTGTTTGCACAGGCCCTGTGAACACAGATCGCAACAGTCGAAATAAGTCAGCTGTATGTTTTAATTTCATTTATACAGCACTCTAAAGGTCCAGCGTGGAGGATTTAGGGGAATATATTGGCAGAAATGGAATTAATATAAGAAGTATTTTGTGTATATCCACTTCAAAATAAAATTGTTTGTGTTTATGTCACTTTAGGATGAGCCGTTTATATCTACACAAGGAGCATGTCCTCGCCATGTTCCCATCAGCCCGAGACAAACCACCCAAATATGACTTTTGATAGGACCATTTGTGTTTTCATGTTGGCCAGTCATTTGCAGCCCTTCCATGCTAAGAGGTGTTGAAAAAACACTGAATTTAAAAAAAAAATGCTATCCTCAGTGTTTAACGTGTTTAAATCACCCGACCTATTTGTTTCGGAGAGGAAGAGACCTCTGCAGATAATTCGGCTCCCAGTAAAACCTCCTGAATGTCTGGATCAGAAAAAAAGGTGAGCACACAGCAGGTGCTGGTGTGCAACAACCTGAATACATATATATGATACTTAAGTGGAACTGCTTTATTCAGTGATTTTACCTTTTGTTTCTTTTAAAAAAGAGACCTCTGCAGATACTTCAGCACCCAGTAAAAACCTCCTGAACAATGAACACTGAAGGGATTTTTCAGTTGGTTGTAATCTGCGATCTTCGCTGCTTGATGACATTAAATCCTGCACACTGCTCCTTCAAAAGCAAACACGTTTTGCACCAGATTTCCTCGGAAAGACAGACATATACTGTATGTATGCACATACAAGCACAGAGATCTAAGACATATTGTGGACAAATTACTCCCCAGTATTTAAATATGGCCACTTTTTTTTCACAAACAGGACACAGCTAACATGCCACAGTGAGAGGATCAGAGATAGATGTGGCAGCGAGACCATGGAGAGATTCATTGACCATTAGAGGGATTTTGAAGTTCATCTCGAAATGAACGGGGTGCCAGTATTAGGATGCAGGGATAGGGATGAAGTCTCTTTCCTGGACCTTGTTAATCCTTTGAAACCTTGGCCAATGGCTTGATTTCTTTCAAAAACATGGGAGGAAGGCAATAAGCACTGAAGGACGAAATGATGCAAAACCTTGCAGAAATATTTGAAAAAGTACACGAAAAATACCTAAAATTTGTTAAATAAATAAATTGTTTAACCTGTAAAAAGTGCTTAAAAAATAAAATTTTGTAAAGAATTATTTAAATGTAATTTTTTACCTGAGAAAACTTTCTCCAGCTTTTTAAAAATATTTTTCTAAATCTACTAATTTCTGTGTGAAACATTTACTACCTAATTGCTTATTGCTGTTTCCTCCATGTTTTTGAGTAATTGCACCAATTGTGAAAGGCATCTGAAAGCAGCACAAGGAAAGTGATGTCGCTCTACGTTTCAAAGGGTTAATATCTGGGCAGCTGCGTTTTGAATTTGTTGTAAATTTAAAAATAAAAGTAGCCTGAGGAATTTACGTGTTACCAATAAAGACCAAAAAGGTGTCCCAAAAGCTGTTAAAACACATAAATGAGTGACTCTGTCGCACTGGGTGACATCATCCAGAAATCCAAATGTTAGTGTCTCTGCAGCTGCAGCTCTCCTCAGGCCCGAGTGTTTCCTCTCACAGCTCGGGACTTTGTTGGAGCTGATGACGGCAGTATAGTTTATCTACGGGAGTCAGACCAGCATTACCATTCCTGCTGTGGCATCAAAACCTCAACATAGTGATTAATGAACATTGCCAGAGCTTTCTGCTTCATAAGCACACGACCCGCTAGAGTGTGTCTGTGTGTGTCTGCGAGCATGTGTGTGTGTGTTTGTCCAGCAAAGTGTGTTTGTGTTGAGGGCTTAGGGTTAGGATATGAACATTATTATCAAAAGTCACCCAAAAGTGTGTCAATATAAACCTGTCGTATACATGGCTTATATGAGTGGCTTATATCGCTCGGTCAGTGGCCTGTCGCGTAAAAATATGACGTGACGATTTTCAGGGACAGCGTGTCAATTTACGCTTGTAACGTGTATTGCATCTTTTCAAAATAAACTTCCAGTTTTAAAGACAAAATTGAGTTTTAACTTGTTAAATGCATGCAGTCTTTTTCAAAATGAACTTAGAAGATATGTGAAACACTTTGTTTTTAGGTTTATTCCCTTAAATTTGGGCAACAAAAGCATGTGGTTAGGTTTAGAAAAGGGTTAGGGTTAGGCTTTAAATAAGTATGTTTGTTAATAACATCATATAACTTTACGTGACATCAGAATCAGAAATACCAGGGAAATTGTGATAGTTTCTAACTTTAATTAAAAAATGTTGATTTTTGTCAAATCTGCTGAAACTTTCTCTTTATCAACAGAAAGGCAAAAAGAGACAATCTGTGGAGCAAGAAAAATCAAATTTTTTCTGCCTCCTACAAACACTTCCAATGGCATTACCGCACATGACCAAAACAACCAATCAGAGCCGAGGAGTCTTTAACGCAAACACTGCTCGTGAACTGTGGT